>NW_020226364.1:157952-447618 GCF_003070985.1 Temnothorax curvispinosus | reverse complement strand
CTTAGAGCTTAAATATCCTTTAAAGCAAGGTTGTAGACCAGCACTAAGGTGTTTTCCTTTCACCATGGACTGCACTGGCTGCACTAGTTCAGGGTTTATCTTTTTTACTCCACATTGGAAGAAAAAAGATAAATTCATTCTGAATTAGTGGGGAGCGTCCCATTTGACCAAGTTGCGATTGACCACCAGCCATTTACAGCCCCCGGTGGCTGGAGTTTTTCCACTAGACTAGCCAATCAGATATTTTTATTTTAAATCAGCCAATTGACAACGTGGTCATTTTACTATCGACTTATTGGTACGTTGATATTATATGGTTTTTATTTAAAATTACATTTTTGTTGTTATCACTCGTGTTTGATTATACACATGAATAATAATTATAGAAAAAAAATACAGTTTCGTAAATTGTTATTATATTGATATATAGTTATATGTTGTAACTGCATAGTAAATATGTATACTTATTTACAACTTATTGAAGTATTTCTGTATAATAATAAATTATAAATTTAATACTATATATTATGATCTGTTCAAATTTTCATTGACAGTTTGAAAAATTTATATCAAAAATCGATAATGTCCATACTTTTCAATTATCTCTAGTCCACATAATCACGAAAATTTATTTAAAATTAGTCGTGTTTAATAATATTTTGTTTGTATTAATGCTGACTTCTTAACTCCAAAGACAGCGTATAGTTTATCTAGTGTGTCTATGGCCGGTATTCATAGTCGAATCTTATATTTAAGGTTGTCTTAAAATGTTATAAACCAATCACACACAGAGCCGTATCAGCAATCTTAAGATATTACTTAAGACGATGATATGAATATCGGCCTATATCAGAATGTTATAGAATACCCACACACGAAACTCACACTCATGTACAGATCTTTTCTGTGAAAAAGATTCTTTCCTCCGGTAAAAGTTATTAGATTAAATACAATATCGAGCACATAAATTACATCATGTATCGTTGGTTTTTAGTGTATGATACTACTTGCAGTTAAATTTTTAATTGAGTTCAGAAACGCCGAGACACTCGGGGCGGAGGCACCACTGGCCTAGCTGTTGTCCTTCCAACGGATAGCGAGAAGAAAGTCTTTCTATTTAACGCTTCGTTTGCGAATTGCACCAATGTCTTCGGTTCGATTGGAATTGCACGCACGGCGCGAGAAACCGAAAAGGCGTAGAGTTGCGCGCCCAGCGCGAGAGAACGGAACGGCCTATATAGCGCACAGAAATCGGACCGTTGAAGCGCGGACTTAATTTCGCTCGAATCGCTTGTAATTATTGATATGTATGTACATTTGCGAGGTGTCCGGATGACTGTATCGTGAGTCTTTTTAGAAACGGTTTTCTGGCGGGAATTAACGCTGGAGATCGCTCTAATTGGCGCTTGTCGAACTCACAGGCGCGTGTCAATTGATTCCGGGCCTCTCGGCGTTTCCTATACTTATGTATGTTATCGTGATAAATACGTTTATTATGCGTGATAGACGAGAATCGTATCTAGAGGAGATTATAAAATAATACATATAATATATATAAAGGAAAAAAACAAAATTAACGATAATGAATCACTGGAATCCCCAACATATATACCGCCCGCCTCGAAACCATCGTTTCGATAACCGAATGGCTGAGCTGACGCGCGTTGCCTGAGGCGGTCGCTAAGTTCGGGCAATACGGGGTTTACAGATTTACGCCGGCTTTTCGGCGTTATCAATATCGATCGGTTAATAGGCAGATTTTTACAACGGGCCGATTATATACGGACGTCGCGGTCTTTACTGTTACGACGTGTACAACGTCATCGGAGCCCGCGTGACATTGAATTATGCGGCCTAATTCCCACTTGCATGGTGGTAGTAAAGGGTTTCGAAGTAGTACGAGCTGCCCTATTTGAATTCGCTCCTTCCCGGTTTTTCCCCATTTGGCTCTTTGTTGTAGCGTGTTGACGTAGTCGGTCTGCCACAGCCTCCAGAACCGTTCCGTCATCTGACGGACCACTTGCCAACGCGAAAGCCGATTTTTATTTAGATGAAGCACGGAGGCTTCGGGGCTCGCGGTTAGCGCGGCGCCTATCAAAAAATGGCCGGGAGTAAGCGCCTCATATTCGTCAGCGGAATTGGTGAGCGGAGCTAGTGGCCTGGAGTTTAGACAGGCTTCAATGTTACACAGGAGTGTCGCGAATTCCTCGAACGTGAGTGTATGCGTTCCCACCACTCTTCGGAGATGGTGCTTCACGCTTCGAACTCCGGCTTCCCATAGCCCGCCGAAATGCGGGGCCGCCGGAGGTATGAAGTGCCACGAAACTTGATCGGAAGCGGTTTGATTTAAGAAATTCGGATCGCGCAGGGCCGAGCGAAACGCGGCTTGAAGTTCGCGGTCCGCGCCGACGAACGTCGTTCCATTGTCGGAGTAATAAATAGACGCGGGAAGGCCTCGTCGGGCGCAGAAGCGCAAATATGCCCCTAAAAATGCAGGAGTCGAATAGCCGTCTACTATCTCGAGGTGCACGGCGCGCGTGGCCATGCAGATAAATATTGCGATATACGCTTTGTGGGATGAGATCCCACGACCGGACATCGGGCGAACATGCATCGGACCGACATAATCCAGACCGCAATGCTGAAACGCGCGCGCGGGAGGGGAGACTCTCACATGAGGCAGCTGCCCCATAATCGGAGAAGGAGTTGCCGCCTTTTCGCGGGCGCATGTTGCGCATCTGTAGATTACGGCCTTTACGATGTTTCGCGCGCGCAATATCCAAAAGTCCCGGCGTAAAGTAGCGAGGGTGAGCTGCGTACCGGCGTGAAGTGACCTTATATGCGCGTGCTGGACTAGTAGGGAGACTAGGGGGTGAGAGGAGAGGATGATTGGGTGTTTCGCGGTGAGTGGTAGCGGATCGTGGGCCAACCGCTCGCCTACGCGAATTAATTTATCCTCTCCGATGAAAGGATTGAGCAATATGAGCGCACTTTTCGACGAGATTGTCTTTCGGCTCAAGAGCGCCTCTCGTTCAACGGGAAATTTTTCTTTCTGGATTCGTCTAAGCCAAAAGTTTCGTGCCGATCGGCACTCATCCGCGGAAAGAGCAAGCGGACTCGCCTCGCTGACGTTAGCGTCGATACGGCGAGTTCGAGATATGAACCGAAGAATATAAGCGGTGACTCGGATTAATTTTGGCCACGACGAGTAACGCACCATTAAATCCCACCGCTCGATCGGCTTAGCTATGTGCGTAGTGATGCGCGGATTTTGCTCGAGTGTCGTATCGTGAGATGACGGTTCGCGTTGAGCTGGCCACTCATTTTTAGGAAGTCTCAACCACGAAGGCCCCTGCCACCACAAATGGTGGGACGCGAGATGACATCCGAGAATGCCGCGAGAAGCGCAGTCGGCCGGATTGTCTTCGGTTGGCACGTGTTTCCAGGTGGCGAAAGGAATGCGAGATTGGATCTCTGAGACGCGATTGGAAACGAAGGTTTTCCACTTCGAAGAGTGTTGAGTCACCCACGCTAGAACGACGAGAGCGTCCGTCCAACAAAAGCAAGGTATGGCAGTTAATTGTAGCGACGATCGCACGAATTCTAACAGCCTAGCCAATAGAACGGCAGCAGATAATTCCAACCGAGGAATACTTAAGGATTTGATCGGAGCGACCTTTGACTTGGCGATGAGCAATCTGGACGTCGTCTCGCCCACCAAGGAGGTGACGCGAATATAAACCGCCGCCGCGAATGCGGTGGAGGAGGCGTCGCAAAAGCCGTGCAGCTCGCAGTTCGCAGTGTCGGAACCATATTGCACCCAACGGTCCACGTGAAGACCGTTGATCGTCGCCAGGGACGCGTGAATCGTCTCCCACTGCGCGAGAAGTTTGTCCGCGAGGGCCTCGTCCCATTCCACTTTCGCCTGCCAGAGTTGTTGCAAAAAGATCTTTGCGTTTATTGTCACGGGCGTGACCCAGCCTAACGGATCAAAGATTTTCGCTACCAGGGATAGGATCGACCTCTTGGTTTTTGGAACGGAAGGAGGGAGCGAAACGTTGAACTGGAAAACATCGAGTGCGGGATTCCAGCTTATTCCGAGCACTTTCAGTTGCTCATCGGCCTGCAACGTTTTCGAACACGCTAGTCCGTGATTTTCAATGTCAATGTCGGTCAGAAGTTGCGGAGAGTTGCTCGCCCACTTACGTAATTCGAACCGACCCCGACTCAGTAACGCGCATACTTGATCGCGCGTCTGACGAAGCAGCGGGATGTCGTCCGCCCCGAAGAGAAAGTCGTCTATGTACCTGCACTTTCTAACCACCGGAATCGCTAACGGAAATGAGCCTCCCTCGTCCCGAACTAGTTGTTCCAGAACGCGAAGTGCATCGTGAGGAGCGTTAACCGTTCCGTACGTTAAGACTAACAGCAGAAATGCAATGATGGCTCGAGTTTCGCGATCTAACCATAATATTCGCTGATAGTCGACGTCACGGGGATCAATTTCGATTTGACGATACATTTTCGTAATATCTGCGGAGTAGACGTATCGAGGTAGCAGCCATCGTAGCAGAACTGCGGCTAAATCGGTCTGTAATTTTTGCCCGGTTAGCAAGTGGTCATTCAGTGACGTGCCATTGCTTGTCGGATTCGATGCATTAAAGACGACCCGTAACCGAGCGGTGGTACTGCTTTCGCGAATAATGGGGTGATGCGGAATGTACACGCGCTGAGACGACGCGCTTGCGTCGGGCGGCACACGCTTCATGTGCCCGAGTCGCTCGTACTCCTCGATAAAGGCGCGATATTCCGTCGCTAATCTTTCATCGGCGTTTAACCTGCGTTCAAGACCTCTCAGCTGTCGCTCGGCTGAGTTATAAGAATCACCGATCTCGATTGGGGGGCCGGTTTTAAAAGGCAAGCGAATCACGTATCGTCCGTCGGAGCGGCGCCAATGTGTGGCGAGGAAGTGATCTTCGCACTGTTGCTCTTCCGGACTTAGCGGAACGGCGCGAGGAATCTCTTCGATTTCCCAGAAACGTCGGAGTTCCTCGTCGAGAGACGGGGAATTTGAACAGTGCTGGGCCGTGATTGTTCGAGGACGCGCTTGTGCGTCAGTCACGGGACCGGACAGCACCCAACCGAGAACAGTATTCTGAGCGAGGGGTTGACCGCGAGAGCCCTTTCGAATGCCGTCTAGCAGCAAGTCGCCGTAAAGATCGGTACCTATAATTACGTCAATGGAGTCCGAGTTCGTAGGATCCGGATCCGCGAGCGCAAGATCGGCTACATGGCTCCATTGGACGGGCGACGTTACGGGCGACGGAGTATACTTCGTTAGACTTTTCATTACGGACGCAATGGTCTTGAACGCGAGAGATGATTGGCCGAGCGGAGAAATTTGAATTTCGGCCGCGTATCGACATATTCCGGCGTCGACGCCTCCGATGGCGGAGATCGAGACGGGCATGCTAACGCGACGCAATTTTAAGCCTTGCCTCAATCTTTCAGTAATGAACGTCATCTCCGATCCTTGATCTAAGAGCGCTCGAACAACGCGAGCGCGACCGTTCGGCGATTCGGATGGGAAACTGACTGTCACTCTAGCCGTCGCGAGCAACACGGGAGGCATCGACGACACTTTAGCGGTCGAGAACAATGTCATAATTGGCGCGGCATCGGTGATCGACGCGGTCGCAGCAGAAGTATCCGAGTCGACGTGTAGCATCGAATGGTGCTTTTTTTTACATATGCGACACGAATATTTGCTTGAACACAATTGCACGGCGTGTTTGGCGCTTAAGCAATTTGTACAACGATTAGCCTTTTTGACCGCCTCTAGTCGTTGACTCGGACTCTTGTTTATAAAGAGTTGACATTTATTCATAAAGTGAGACGCTTTACAAAGCGAACACGAAATCGGAGAAGATCCCGATGCGGTAGCGCTTGTCACCTTCGACGAGCGAACTTCTTTGGTAACATTCGCGGGGTTTAACTCTTCGAGCGCGCGAGCACGAGAATCGAGGAATCGATCGAGCTCGTCATATGTTGGGATCCGCGCGTCATCCCTACCCTTTAGTTCCCACGCTTTCCGAGTGGCGGGATCTATCTTTTGCGTGACGCTATACACGAGCATGTCGCTGAGAATGTCGGTTTCGGATCGATCTAAATTCTTTAGCGACGCGATTGCACGATTTGCTTTATCCCGGAGTTCACTGAGTTCGCTTGCTGACTCTCGGGAGACGCTTGGCAAATTATATAGCGCGGAAACATGCATCTTGACTAATCGGCGCTTATTTTCGTACCGAGACTCGAGGGTTTTCCACGCAATTTCAAAATTATCCGCGGTTATCGGGATACTTCGAATGGATTCGAGCGCCCGCCCGGTGAGGCTTGACGACAAAAAATGCATTCGCGCAAACGCAGAAAGTTCGTGATTGTTTATAATGAGGGACGTGAAGCGATCGCGGAACGTCTCCCATTCTTCGTACTTCCCCGAGAACGGTGGAATGTTGTTGGGCGGCAGATGCGACAGCGAGAACGATGAGGCAGATGACCCATGACTGTTCGCCGTCATGAGCGGCGGCAGCGGCGCGAGTTCCTCCAAACATTCGGCCATGTAGTCTAACGTCGTCAAATGGATCTCCTCGGCCTGGTCAAAAAGCTTGTTTTTAAAATAATCCAGCGTGCTCCTTTTCGCCTCCGGAATTGCTTGCAAAAGGGCTGAGTGCACGCGAAGGCATTGCGTCCAAACTTCTTTGGTGCTGGCTATTCGCGCTCGAACCTTTGCGGCGGTGTAATTGTTTTTCCCGAGCTTCTTGAAATTATCGAGCGCTCGAGTGATCGAATGCATCAACGCCTGCTGTTGAGCCAGGAGGTCATTCGTGGTTGTGGCGACTTCCGGCACTGCAGTCATGATAACGGCTGAAGAGCCGCACTAAATATTTAGATCCGGCTCGAAGGACCAATTTTATGTTCGGGCGCGCACTGACTTGACGCCGAACGAACCGCCGGCGCCGCGGCGCCGGACCCGTCCAGAGAAGACACGAGATATCACGTGCGGTTTCGTTTTGTTTTTCGCACGGAGGTCGCAATTCAAATCCGGTGACCGATATTGTTGACGAGCACGACTGACGACCAAAGGCGACGGACAAAGACTGTCGATCCGAATATACCGCAGAAATGAAAAGTACAGCGTTTATAATTTAACAAACTTTATTCTGTTATTAATTGTCCGGAATTGAGTTTAGAAACGCCGAGACACACGGGGCGGAGGCACCACTGGCCTAGCTGTTCTCCTTCCAACGGATAGCGAGAAGAAAGTCTCTCTATTTAATGTTTCGTTTGCGCACAGAAATCGGACCGTCGAAGCGCGGACTTCGCTTGTAATGATTGATGTGTACATTTGCGAGGTGTCCGGACGACTGTGTCGCGAGTTTTTTCGGAAACGGTTTTCTGGCGGGGATTAACGCTGGAGATCGCTCTAATTGGCGCTCGTCAAACTCAGGCGCGTGTCAATTGATTTCGGGCCTCTCGGCGTTTCCTATACTTATGTATATTATCGTGATAAATACATTTATTCTACGTGATAGACGAGAATCGTATCCAGAAGAGATTATAAAATAATACATGTAATATATATAAAGAAAAAAAAACAAAATTAACGATAATGAATCACTGCATGGAATCCCCAACAAATTTCATTTTGTTTATTTATTACAAAATAATAGCTGTACAACTTTCTCAATAACTTCTTGATTGTCATCTTGTAAATTTGCTTTTCGCTTGTCTTCGAAAAGCGTCGAATTCATATTAGTATCTTATGCAAGATCGAATAATATACACTTATATACGTTTTGCCGTCTCCCTCATTCCGAAATGAATCGAGTAAAGAGAGGCAATAAAATACGTTGTCGTGTTCGAGAAGCAGTTATAGCTCAGTCGCATTCAAAAAAAAAAAAAAAAAACCCGGACTCTGTCTTTACGGCGGCAAAAGGGCCGTGAGTGAAAGTGGAGTGAAGGGCGAAAGGAGAGTGAGTATATGCGTTTAGCAAGCTCTCAGATATAAAATAGCTCTATCATATGTAGTTCCGCGATCCCCGTTTCTAATCTCATGGCGCATGCATTATGCATTGACTGACCCAATGCTCTCTGTC
This sequence comes from Temnothorax curvispinosus, assembly GCF_003070985.1. Lineage (NCBI taxonomy): Eukaryota > Metazoa > Arthropoda > Insecta > Hymenoptera > Formicidae > Temnothorax > Temnothorax curvispinosus. Next base: position 439,462 of record NW_020226364.1, on the reverse strand, counting down.
CGTTTGACCGTACATCGAGGTCGTATATCGAGGACCGTATATCGGGCGATGAAAGGTGTTTTTCTTATATAACGTTGGTGGAGGGTGGGAATCATTACATTACGGGTACGGTTTATATTGAAGAAGGGCGCGCGCGCTTCTCTCTCTGGCCATGTCGATTATTACGGTGTAGGAGAGGGTGAAGGGGGTGTGCCTTTTTCCTTTGCCTATAATTTTTTTTAAATAGGTCGAAAATAAGAAGGAAATATCTAAGCCCTTAAGATGCGCCGAGAAGATATACGAATTTTATAACGTGCAATCTTCGAGAAGTTCGATCTAGATTAATACATTTTTTTACACAATCTTATTCCTTATTTCCTTTTTTTTCTCGAGCCTACTGTCATGAATCTAATATTTGTCGGCATTACCGATTTAACAGTTTTATAAAGGTTCAGTTAGAAAATATTATTAAAGTACTATTCAAGACGGAATGAAAGTCGTTATACTAAAATTTGGATGACCAGCTTATAATGTTATAATCTAATATTAATTTTATAATTTATTATGATCCTGATGTTTCGTGGATATACATACATATATGTATACGGTAATATTTGATTTATATTAAAAATTGCACTTTTATGATTATTATATTTGCTTCATTATATATATATGTATATGCGGGCGATGACCATGGAAAAAATTCCACTGGCAATTTTGCAACAATATACGATAATATTATTGTCATAAATGTGTGTGCTTATTTATGATGCATTTACATAAGGAGGGGTAAAAATCACAGTAGTGTAAGTCAAATTTTTAAAAATATTTGACTTTACACCACTGTGGTTTTTACCCCTCCATATAATAATAATATAACCATTGGGCTCATTAATTTCAATAGTAACAAAAATTTGCCTATGACTGGTTATTTTTATAATTGTATAGTATCTCATCGATAGTGTTAGGTTTTTCTATAGGGGGAGATAGATAGGGGGAGATAGATATACTATTTATGTCTACAGGAAAAAGCATACTAGTTTACCATAAGTATATATTTCTAAGCACATAACTCATTATTGTTATTAACAGTTAACATGCACTAGTGCACTAACAGTCAGTAAAAGAGCATTGCGTAAACTTTGATTTACCCTTCGTGTTAAATAGTCGTTTACGGATACGCTTCCCGCGCCGGCTCCTAGGTGGCAGTTCGCGGTTGACTACGGAGTCGCGCGGGAAAACATGGCGTCTCTCTCGGTGACGGAATTTTCTCAGGCCTTTCGAATTCGGCGATGTTTAAACCACGGATGTGCGGCCGTGTGGGAAGTGCCGCCTGTTGCGTTCACTCATGCGGAATTGCAAAAACTAAATTCAGTGGAAACTACGTGCTCGCGGCGTAGTCGGAGTTCGGACGTATAATGCCGACGGTGTAATTTTTCACGATACGGTATATAACTCTCCTATTCTTGATTATCGATTCGTTCGTTATATATGGTAGAGCTATAATATCTTCTCTGATTTTCCTAATATTACTGATTTCAACGGTAAAATATGTCACATTGTTATTTCCGTTTATTAATTAATTATCACACGTATTATATATGTTATTTTATATTATATATTTAAAGATATAATGTACCATCGATTAAACTTTATTATTTACAATAAGGAAGAGAGAAAGAGAGAGAAGAGGAAAGTTTACTGCGTATATTATATATTTTTTTTTTACTATAAAAATATCTACTTTGTAGTATGGTAAAGTGTTTCTCTTAATTAACAGTGTTGAATATTATCACATTGTTGAATCCTGTAAACTAGCAACCGGACTTGCATCTCTGTAATACACGAAATAAGCGTGTTAAGACAAATACGTATAAATCTGATAGTAGCAATATATTTTTTTAACAGATTTGAATTAATTTGAAAAAAAATTATTGACGTGTTCTTTTCGTTGTTATATAATCGAGATACATTTCTCGTTTAAAGGAATCTCGGGCGCGCTTGGTTTCTTTAAACATTCGAATTTGGCAATTTAATCGGTAATAGCAACTGCAGGCGATGTATGATTCGTGCGAGAAGGTCGGCCGAGGAGAAGCCGCGTTAGGGGGTCGATTATGTAAAGTATAAGGAAATTTAGTAGAGTGTCTACGATTTTATTTGTTGAAATCTAGTAAATCTGTTCACTTTTGTAATTTTTACCTCGTTTCAAGATATACATAATCGATCTCTAGGTTTCAGGCGCAGATTTGATTTGACCGCGCGCTCGTTAAATCGACAAATCGTCGATGCCGCGAACGAGCTATACTACGGCGTCTCTTTTGGCGCGACGCGACTTACGTCATTTGTACCGCAGCGAGTGATAAGCGTCCCGCGTGTCGCGCTCGACACGGCTCGCATGCCTTACCTGCGTTTCACCCCTATGTCCTACATGCAAACGCCTTCATACGTCATTTATGGTACTTACAACTGTTTACAACGTCGAGCGCGTCCGCGTACGTACGGCCACTTTGCGTTTACCGTCGCGACCGCCGGGCGGAGCAAACAAAATTAAAAAAAGAACGATTTTTTTAATTGCAAGATTGTATCGTCACTTTGCGGCACGCATTTAAGGATCGTAATTTGACATGAGTAGCGCTGCAAAGATATCGCCGAAACACACATTCTTTCTCTCTCTCTCTTTCTCTCTCTCTCTCTCTCTCTCTCTCTCTCTCTCTCTCTCTCTCTCGCGCATGTATAATTTTTTATTGTTAGCATAACGATAAAACAATAACGAGCACACGTGCTGCGTTATTATGTACCTAACGGCATGATGTGCTTTTCTTAGCTTAATTCAACAAAATTTTGCAAAACGCATTATTTTTATTTCACAATTTTCATCGCTTTTATTTTTGAAATCGTATTTGTTTTTTTTTACATCGCTGCTAGCTTAAATTGTGATAATTTAAATTTTATGGCAGTGTCACTGATTTACGTATGTAATATAAAGTTTAAACGAGATAAATAAGATACGGGCCCTGGCGGAAATATTTCTACAAAATTTAAAAAATTATAAAATATAATTGCCAGAATCTATTAAATTCTACATGAATTTAAGAAGTACTACAAAATCCTACATGAAAATGCTAGAATTGGAACACTTTTGTAAATTTTTGTAGTATTCTACAAGTAAGTAGATGTTTTAATTTTTTAAGATTTTGTTTCTTCTTAAATTTTTAAAATTTGTAGATCTTTGTGTACTATTTTTTATAATTTGTAGTTTTTCATAAAATACTACTTGCAATAATTTCTTGATTTGAGAACATTGTAATTTGTGGTACTATTTTGTAGATATTTCTACAAAAAAATAACCATTTATACAAAAAATTAAATATTTCAACAAAAATGTACAAATTTCTATTTCTAGTTAAATTTTGTAGTTATTCATAGAAATTTTTTTCCGCCAGGGGGATTAATAAACAGTCGATGTGATACACGATTCAAAACTTCGTACATTAAATAATTTTCTTTAATATATTTTTACAAACATATCTTATAGATACATACACAAACATTCATTTATTTATTGTTAGATTCACATAGATATTATGTCATACATTATGTTATATCTTTCACAAATCGATGGTCGGTATCGTTGACGTTATCGACCTACTTAAGTCTCATTATTTCGTGCGTACGTGTGCTTGCAGATGACGCCAGTGTGGGCAAGGCGCGGGGGAGCGCGTTTGGAACGTAACGTCTCACAATTAGTTAGAAAAAGAAAATATTAATCGCGCAGCAATGTAAAGTTGAATTGAGATCGCGAAAAAACGCGAGCCGCGTCCGCGTACAAGTCCCAAGTTTCCGCGTTTCGAGAGCGACAGATAAATATGATAACAAGCGCCCGGGCGAACTTCGCCTTTGCGCGCCGTGTCGGAAGAGGAAAAGTTAAGGGGGTAACCTTTCCCGCTACGTGCCGCAACGGGAGCACCGTCAGCCGTCACGGGAGGATGAGGAAAGAGGCGCGCAGATGCCGCGGTGAATGCAAGGATGGACTGGCGGAGGAGGGAGGGGTAAGTACTCCTCCCTTAAATAATATAAAATTCAGAGGAAGTTGATAAGCCGGGGGGCGCGCGTTCGAACTTTTCACTCCGCGCGCGGCGCGCCTTCCATCTCTTATTATAATGAATGCATATCGGCTTAGCCGCGGCTAAGAGGAAACGGCCGTTGAGAACCCTTTTTCGGCGCTCGCGCGAGCTCGAGCGTCTCTCTCGCCGTTGGAAGGAAAGCGGAAGAGTCCGCATATATTTCGCGATAGACCGGAAGCACCCGGCGGTGCTCTCTGATTCGAAGCGCACCGTCTTGCACCTGAGCGAATATTTATTCGCAAACCGCTCGATATATGTTTATATGTGATAATTGCATGTATCGCGTGCGGGACGTTACGCTGCATTTTCATGACCGAGTCGATTGAATATATTCGGGCACGTTCGTTTTTAAACCGCAATATTAACGGTTTAAGTCGCAGCGGGATAACTATTATACTAATTTGAAAGACCCGTTGCTATAAATATCCTTTTTATATTTAAATAAGATTAAAAATGTTTATATCAGGACGAGCGAGATTTCCCATGCTAAGAATTTCTTTTATTATATCAATCGATCATTGGATTTGTAATAGGAAATTTTGCCGGTCAAATTCGGCGCTCCTATAGTTTCACATAAATTTCATCACGTTCGGTGACCAATTCCTCTCTCGCTCTCTTTTTTGTCATTTTCTACTGGTAAAAGTTACAGGAGAGGGTTGGTCTTCAACAAGTTTAATTCGAAATGTCAGTGACAGATTGCGTTCGTCGAACCACATGTTGCCAACTGACTTCCCGCAAAGCCGCGCACACCCGCGCGTAACATACCGCCGAATATTCCCGCTACTATTATTACTATCCGCGGCTATGCTACGCTCTTCGAATAGGGACGGTTGTCGGTTTCCATCCGCGGCGCAATCTCGATATTTAGGTATTTGAACAAAAATATCGCGGGTCGCGTCGCAATATGATGGAACCCGATACCGGGAATAAGGAAAAATTGCGTGCAAAAATTTGCAATTAATCTTCTTAATTTTCGACCGAGATACACGTCATAACTAACCCTTTTAGAATACACAATAAAGTATATAGACAAAAGAAAATATTTTCTATAGCTATAATATATTTTTCCTTAAATTGTTCTTCTTGAAGAAAAAGAAACGTTTTCAAATTAGTGTACGCATTAATTTTTGTACTGATTTACTTTTGAAATTCTCAACAAAGATTTGAAAGAGCTCATTGTACAATTGGCTTTTAAATCTTACATCTTTGTAGAACTCGATTTGATATGGATTTTAAAATTTGTACAAAGATGGATGCTTTTGAGCTTAGAAGAAATGCCCATTGAGAAAACGCGCGATCAAGTTACGTGAATTCGTTTAGCGGAATTAGCGGAAGTAGAGAATTATGCGGTAAACTTCCGAGCGCGGGCGTAAAGCCTAACCGCATCGCTTTATTAACAGGGAGGGAGAAAATAAAAGCCGAGGAGACAAATGGCTTTTGGTATCATTAAATCATCCCAAAAAACTTAGTAATTTAATAAGCAATTTCATGTAAATTTTGAGGTCGTTACGGTAATGGCTTGCTGCTGGCCAAGATTTTCGGGCATTTTAAGATCCGCGCAATATTGATATCGCGAATATCGCGATACGTACAATTTTAATTCGTATGAAATACAGGATGTCTGTTTCATGGCAATGCTGATGTCACCTATTGTTTTCGAAATGAGTAATCGTGCATGAGAAAAAATCTCGATATTTAAATGGATGAATAAAGAAATTATTTCTTTTCACACACAGAAAAGAAGAAGTGTCAAATTAAAACTTATATACTCGTATATACGCAACAATCTATATAATCTTCTTATAAAAATTTAAACTTTTTATTTCAATTTTTTTTCTTGGTTGAACTATATAAAATACTTCATTCAAGCAAGTTTTCTTCGTTTAACGCAATATAGGTACTTAATCTCATTTCGAAATTTCCAACTAAAGACATATATTTTTAAATCAAGAATATTCTTTTTTTCTATGCGTCTACGCTTTTAGACGATAATAGGAAATAGCCATTGCGCGAAACGGATAATCGTGCATATTATCCTTATGCCCGTCTCGTAATATTATTCTGTTTTTTTATACTTATTTCTCGTGATGGCACTCCTCGAGATCATGACGGGAGTGGGTAAGCTTTAAGGACGTCTCGATGAAGCGAGATGAAGCCACGTTGATTCCACGTTTTATCCCGAGAAATCGTCGATCGATCATCCGTCGCTCTTCCCTAAAGACGCGTCTTTAGTGTACACACGTGCACGTGCAGTGGATACGTCAGCAAATCCGTGTGTATCCATACGTACGTTGCAATCCACACGTGAATCGCCGTTGACGCGTTTCGTTACACGATCGGAATATCTTAAAGCGCTTCGGCCGAAGAAGCGATATTATCGTATTTTATATCTTTCGAGAGCTATTAAAATAGATAGACATCGCATTTACCTCCTAATTTAAATTCGTTGCGTAATTCCCAAAGTAAACCAGATATATCTTGATATTGTATTTTGATTTATTTATAAAAAAATATGTGCAAAAGAGAGAGAGAGGAGTATATCGTGAGATTATTTTTACACTCTAAATATCTAAGGTATGTATACTAGTATATACTGTTAAATATTAAAAGCTGAAATTTAAACTGCCTTGAGTCAAATAATTACCATGTGTGTCGAAATATATTATTTTAACACAAAAAGGTATTGTTATTAACTCCATTAGTTTAGTTAAATGAACATTGTTTTAGTTAAATTAACAGCATATTGAATAGAAGCAGTAGCGACTTATAGGAATGATTAAAAATGACTCCAATATAATTTAACACTACGAATTTAACAGTGTAGTGAAAGAATTGAATAAAGTCATGTTTGTGAAAGGCATTTAACGGTGGACACGCGGTGAAAATAACGGCTCAAGGTGTTAACGTGGTATTTTCGCGGGATTTATCTGGAAATCGGTAGTATCTGCTCGAAGAGGAGGCTTGTAGATATTTATTCGCCTCACGGCGCGCCGGCGACCCGCGACGTCGTCGCGGTGCTTTCAAAAGCTCAGAAAGCGTGATACGCTCGGGACTACGGTATTATATGCGCACCTCGTGTTTTGTGTATACATATATATGTGTGTATACATATATGTATATATATTTTTTATATATTTATATATATATACTTAGAAAAATATATATATTTTTTTATATTTTTATGTATATGCTTGTTCGAACGCGAAAGAGGGAAAGAAAGAGACGTGCCTACCGTATACGTATGCATATATGTATACGGAGGACACAGCGCGGCTCTTTGCGCAACCCCGAAAGCAATATATCGATGTTTAGCAACCAATAAACGGATCACTCAAAGAGGGCTTTTACCGTAAAGCGCCGGGTGCTTCGTCGACGTTCCCGTTCCTTCCTGCATCGTACAAACACACACAGACATCGCAGCATACATTGCATCCGCGTGTGTGTGTGTGTGCGTGTGTACGTGTGTGCCCGCCAATGTACGTATACGTTTAACGGTGCCAGACGAAGTACGGCGCTTTTACGGCTCAAAGTAAACGCATTTATAGAGTCGTTCGTCGGCAGCGGTGCGTGGCGTCGGTGTAACCTCGCGACTGACCATTTAACGTCGCTTTTATGATAATGTTATCAATAGCGTAGTCCTGTTCTCCTTTGTGCGACTCGGTTCTTTTCTCCTTCTCCTGGGCTCGCCGCGCTTATTTACTGCCCACGTTTATCGTTCACCTGTATCGCCGAGAGTGCCGTCTGGAGAGATCTTCGGCGTTAATTGGACACAAAAGCCGCGGATCGCACCGTAACGGTGCGATCGCCATGTAGAAAAACGCACCCGATGCGAGAGTTACTTACAATTAGTCGACCAATGCCCCGACGCGAATACATTAGAGCGCTATATTAGCAGCGCAAAAATCAGAGTGTGTGTTTCTAATGAGCACGCCGCGTCATTTTTACGATTGAGTTCCGTAGCAAATGTATCGTCGCGTTTTACACAGTGGATATTATTACTAAAAATATTTTCTATTTCGGCGTTTATCTTCTTCAATAGTTTCGTTCAATCGTTGCAAGCAGCCATCGTATTGAGGACACTTCTGCTGTATTCACTTTTTTTCGCATTTCTCCGTAACTGCCGATAAAAAGCCGATAAAAAGTTAAAGAAACCGAGGAAAATATCGGGGAACTCTAGAAGACAAGAGTGGGTGTCCTTAAAGGTGCTCTTATATTGTTGTCGGCATCGCGCGATGTCACTCGCAGCGCCTTCATAATTCTTTTCGCAAGTGGAGAAACAGTTGCGGCAACTGGCGGAAAGTGCCTTGAAGTGGAAGCTGCGATTTCGGTCTCGTCTTTTATATATCTCCGCTCGTCGTCTTACTAACTTTTTAAACGACTGTATATAATTTCGTCTATTTTATTATCTACTGTATGTAGAAAATTGCACATTGAAAAGATAACGTTTTGATATAAATTTTGTTCGACAACAGCGGCAATTAGCTTAATTTAAATGATTTTTCCGTTATTATTTTATATTATCATATTCTTTATTTTGTAATATTGTGTATAGTAATTTGTAGTGTGTAATTGTTAATGTCAGATCTCTCGACATTTTAAAATATTAAATAACATCTTTGTTGAAATAAGATAATTCAAAGTAAATATTAATACAATATTTGTTTCATATAAGTATATCGGTAATAAACTACGCAAAAAAATATTTTATTAATTTATTAAGAGGATATCGGTTGATTCTTGGAGAAGAACAAGTCTATTATCACTATTATCACGATATTACAAACAATTATGCATACGTGTAAGGGGATTTATAAAACCTTATATAAATTCTATTCGCATTATCCCGAAATGGTGTGTGGAGGCTACACACAAGTCGCGTTTTCTTTCTTTCGTAATACCTTACTACCATCATCAGCCTTTCGAGCTTTCCTCGAAATCCCAGAAAGCGGAGAAAAAGCTGGATCATTGTGACGCGAATCGGAGATGCTTTCTGGAGAGATGTTCGCAAGAAAGGGGAAGGACGGACCGGGCGGAGAGCGACGAGCGAAGTCGTCGTGGGGTTGGCAGAGGGTGGAATATACGAAATAGCTGGACATCCGACCGCGTCGGCGGCGATGGTGAACCCCGGCGACCGGTGGGCAGCGGCCTTGATGTATGTGCGTGTGTACGGGGTTGGAAAAGTCGGGGGGTTTCGTGTACATTGAGGACGGGCTCGCGCGCGCGTGTACGTCGCGCACAGGACACGCCGGATTTCGGGGGGCAGAATCCTTGAAAAGCCGAGACCAGGACGCCATTGGCTGCCGACGGAGCCCCGCGTCCCCCTGCTCGGCCAATCCCGCCGCGAGCTGATAACGGCGGCGGTTCTTCTCTCCGCCTTCCGCCTCCTCAAGACGCTACGATTTCGCACTATATCAAAGAGAGGCGTACGTATGTATGTATGTACATATATATATATTATATATATGTATGCCCATCAGCGACTATATCGTGTCCGTTCCGCTACCGCTCTCCTCCACGGAGATCGACCATCTTCTTTTTCTCGGCTGAGAAAATTTCCCGGCTCGCACTCCCCGGCTTGTTCCCTCTCGATGGATGCTGGAGAGATCGTTCGTTCGTCCGTTTCCCCGACATTCGCTTTTGATATTGGCGGCCGATAGCTCGACGGAATTGCTCACGCCGCGTGTGGTAACTCGCGGGAATCCTACCGAACGAGTTTATTCGGGGCCAGAAGATCTTAGAGGGATGGTATTCGGGGGATATTGCGACTCTTCGACACGTTTCGGTTGTGACTCTGGCTACTGACATAATGAAAACGTACTTGGATCGACGTATTTTGTGCAAAAATTCCACCGAAGTAGGAAAAGGCCGTAAAATCGTAAGATTATGAAAAAAATGCATCATAGACAGAGAAAAAGAGAGAGAGCGCATGCTGGAAATCTCCTCCAATCGCGTTAGATTATCATATTAAATTCGCGACTTTTTGAAGAATTTATAATTAAGAAAAGAAAATGCTATATAATTATATATTAAAATATTTGACATATTTTTCTATTCAATTTTAAGACACATCGATTCTCTTAAATTCGAAAGAAACTTAAAAGAGGAAAGAAAGCGATTAAGAATTTGATCAGGACGAAATTGGGAACCAATTCTAAATTGATCACTGAAAACACGAAGTAAAATACTTTTTCATCCAACAATTGTTCTGAAATTATGCAGGTTTCATAAGCAACGGGCAAAGTTCGTTTGGTAAGAGCGGTATGAAAAGAAGTTTTACTCGATTTCTATCTTGCCAAAGTTGTGTGCGAGGTGACGCAGGTGCCAATCTTAATTTTTTCACCCGTGCGTAAGAGAGGAGCGTTGTAGAGAGGGAAAGCTATTTTGCGGTGAGATGCGCGGTTATTTTTTTTCATAACATAAACCAATAGCGATGTTTTGTTCGATCTTCGCTAAACACTCCTCTGTCTGTAAATATTTTTTACAATCATAGCTTTCTGTGAATTATTCATATCGCTTGTATTCGTTTCATTCGAACTTATCTACATTTATAAAAAAATTATCGTCTATATGTAAAAGAGATGTTATTTATTAAAAAATTACTTTGGTGACATTTTACATCGGTTCAGATTTCTACGAGGATATTTCAACATCTGAAATTTTAGTCGGTGAATCGGTGTCCTTTTGCACTTTTCAGCTCGAGTCGCGCACGAAGTAGACTACTAGAGAATTAGAAATGGTAAAGTAGTAGACATAGTTTGGCTTCGTGTACAGAGGTCTTGTTTCTTGGAACGAACGACAACGGCCTTTGAGTCGTGTAAGGCACATCGTAAGTGGTTTAATGGGGTTGCGTATGGCTGACAAGATAGAGGATGACGATAAGGGTCCCTCCTTCGGGGGCTTCCGTGGGAGGGTGGGAGGAGGGAGGGTGCGTGACCGTACGGAATGCCGCGTGACGCGTGTAATAACCGTAGCCGCGCGGCCTCTCCGCGCGGCACGCAGCCTGCACACGAGGACTAAGTGTATACTTACTCGTATATACTTACGTGCGGAGCGCGCTGCCCCAGGTTGCACGGCAGGTGCCGCCGAGGATTCTAAAACGATCACGTTGGCGAAGGGTAGCGAGCCGATCAGGCCCGTAGCTATACGGCGAAATGAAAATAGTGACAAACAAGAATAAGCAACTTAGCAACGAGCCTTTTTCGGCATAGAAACAAGAAATTAGCTATAGAAAATATGCAAAAAAATGGAATCATTAAATCAGGATCTTATTTGTATATTAATAACCGTTAGTTCAAATTATTTTGATGCATTGTGCAAAGACATATTTATTTTCAAGGATTTTACAGGAATCTTTTCTTTTGGCGTTATATAAAATAATATTAGACTATAACATTAGACATTTATTTTAATTCTTTAGTACTATATAATACCTTAGAATATAGAAATCTGAAATTACTATGTTTGACGTTAACAAGAATAAAATGGAGTTTCCACAAGAATCTAAAAATTCTAAGTACGCCACTGTAAACGAGGAAGAAAGGGGAGGTCCTTTGATGTTGGCCACTGTCGGCCGACTAAGCGTTAATATTATCTTTTTATCCCGTTCTTGATTAATGTTCCAAAGCTGACATGTTTTTGGCGGCATTTTTTATCAGCGCGTGAAAGTGCGTATTCCGATTAATTTGATCGGCGGATTAGCGTGTCCGCCGCGGTTATTGCCTAAAAATCGTGGGGTTTTTGCTGGAAGATAAGAACCCTCAGTGAGTTGGAATATTTATTTATTGTTCAAGCGAAGCGCAAGATACTTTGCTAAACTCGATCGTGGAACAGAAGTTGCGCGAAGAATAAATTCGTTTCTCGAAGTTAAGAATATCCTTGTGCGGTTGCCTGCTGATTATCGCCTTTCCGGCTTTTCTCCATTTCCTGGTCGCTATCTCCTGCAACAGAAATTTAACCGTTCATGTTTAATAGTTAAATGCGAAGCATTCTGTAAAAGTTTTGCAAAAGACCCGTCAGTAATGTAATATATCAGCATTTTTTATGTTAATTGAATAGCAAACTTATATTGGTTGATATAAAAAAAGATAAAAGTATATAGAAAGATGAAGAATATAAATAGGAATCAAGTGTCAAATATAATTCTGACATTTTATTTAAAAAATCACAATATCGTGGCATTTCTCATTAAATCTCATTTTCCATCTTCTAGTAGAAAGTAGAGTTCAAGTCGTTGTAATTTCAACGCGGAAACGGAACGCGCACGTCACGGTAGAGGACGGCGATAATAACGATAACGTATTGTTGTCGCATTCAGCCCCATACGTAAATCGACGTGGATATTTTACGGCAACGCGAGCAGATTACAGGCTCAATTAGCATGAGGACTACATAATTAATAACTTGATTAATGCGCCGAAGCGGAACGTCTGTCCATTCGTGTTCGTCAGGTCCGGCCCGCCGCGACCCGCCGACTCGCGTTTGCGCCGGCAGTCGATTGCGTCGTAATCGATTACCGCGTCGTATAATGTCGCTTGCCGATCGCTTATGCTTACCGCTCATCGCGTCGGCACGGCTCGCTTACGTTTATGTGTGTTTAGGCCCACTGCCGCGGGGCAAAACTCATTAACGCGCCGTTTCATGTTCCGGAAGGGAAGTTGGACCGGCTGGCGATCGGCTCGCGCACCGGTTAGCCATTAATTCCGGTCAATTGTCAGGTATCCCGTCGAAAATCTGACAATATTGAATGTCACAGTCCGTCGTAGATGTCCATCAGCTACGCATTGTGCGTTTCGAATTCTCGAAACCGGCGGCCGCTAGAATCATTAGTGAACGTGTACAAATGTCTTTATAAAATTTGAAAGATTTAGTTTCCATGATTTAATTTACTTTTATTAAGTTTAACAAATAAGGAGCGTTACACAAATGAGATAGATAAAATTTTCAAAAAAAACTCATCGTATCTTCTAACAAAATTTCACGATTTGAAAGGAGAGGTACAGGATAAAATTTCCAGTGTAATTGCTTATCTAAATATCAATTATCTCCTCTTGGGATCTCGCCGCGTCGGCATGAGAACTGGCGTGATTTCGTTTTCGTGAGACCGTAGGTCGAATCGAATATCACCGTGCCTTACGTTCTTCCCCAAACAACGCTTTATCCTAATATACCCGCGGCACAGACGCGGCAAATTAGAAAAACGAGCTACTTCCGTATACAGGTAGTCCGTGGTGTATATCGAACATTTATCAGCGGCGAAGACGGAGAGGCTGATCTCGAAAGACAAGCGCGATTGAGTTACGTTGATTTTATTCCGCATTATTCCACCCAGGAATCGCTCCTTGGCCGAATCAGTTTTATTTTCCGGATTGCCGATATACGCGCGTCGAACGGCAGCTCGCTCGCTCTGGCTCGCTGGCTCGCTCGCCGGCACGCCGGGATTAACGTCATTGCGGTTTTTAAGCAGGCAATTTCCTAATTCGGTGCCCGGGGATCCCTGATTTATCGCGCTTTTGCCAGTTATTCCGTACTGCCGGTGATTTACGACAGAGTTCCGTCTCCGCCCCGCTACTTCTTCTTCCTTTTCCTCTTCCACTTCTTCTGCCGCGACCGTCCTGCCGACGACGACGTGTCCTCTTCTTCTCGCTCCACGTTCTTGTACGCGACCGAGCTCAGAGGGTGCATCTCTCGAAGTTGTATCACGCCAACTTTTGTGAAAAGTTCTCGGTTTTCCTCGGGAATGATGCAAAAGATGCGCGGAACTTTGATTTGAAGTGAATGGAGGTGGAATCGAGATCGCGACGAAATCGACTTATGTGGAGGATTTGTGTCCCGACAATTGCAATTTCGAATAATACCACTCGTGATTATTTGAGATAATCAGAGCGCGAAATTTATTTCTTATAATTTTTTTCAAGTTTTCTTAAATTTCATAGCACGTAGTACGAGGGAGCAGACGTAGGTGGAAAGCAACTTCGATACTCCATACGTGGCACTTTAATCTTTAGCTACCCGCCGAAATAAAAAAAAGTACACGAAAGATTATTTATTTATGTGAGATTAGACAGAATCTAGGTTTTTTTAATTGCGAATAAAATAATTAACTATTGTAATATTAAGAACTGCTCTGATCCCATTTCTCTCCTTCATTAAATGAAGCATCTACATATAAAACCGTGACTTCTTTTTTTCAGTGCGGTACCACAGTGCATCGCGTTTACCTGCGTTTCGTGCCAGGACAAACAACATTACCGTTACTTGGAAGTTAATTGGATAATTAATTGGCAGTAGTTAGTTACGAGGAGGCGCCACGTTGTCCGCGCACGGCCGTGCGAAATTTCTGATAAATCGTAGGAAGACGTGCGTTTCGGAAGAATGCAGTCTATCCTATTAGACGGTGCAAACATGCAATAACGCGACGTGGTGAGATGCAATCCCCTGGTGTTGAACAATAATCAGTTAGCGTGGCATCTGCCGCTCCTCCTCGATGCTGCCCCCGGTCCCTTTTCCCGCGCGTTCCATTTTTAATCAGAGGTTTATAGTTAGAAGGTTGCCGAGAAACTTTTTTCTGCCGTGATATAGGCTCTTCGGGGTTTTTGCCCCCTTCGTCGTCGGCGAATACGACGAGAGCGAGTTCAACGTACGGCGTGCGTTTACCGAATGCGCGGACTTTCCAGTGCGTGTCTACGTGCGCGTCCGCACGTGGAAACCTGGAGGCGAATCGTATGGGAAGTCTCCTCTTTCCCGAGGGGAATTATAAACGGCGGATTCTGTAAATGCGCGCCGCTCGATAATTAGTCCTAATCAGCGTTTAATCGCCGCTCGCCACAATCAATGCGTTCCCATCAAACGCCACAGTTTTAATATCGTGTACGGTGATATCGTCCCTCTTATTCCAAAATCATGAATATGCTTTTATGACTGAAGAAAGTAAGAGAAGTATAAAATTATTTTATAGTTAAATTTAAATCTGAAGTAAAAATTGATATCCGCAAGAAAATTTTAAAAATTTTGATCTCTAGAATTTCCAAAATTTATCGAATCGCACATTCGTAGTATTGGAGGATATGTAGAACGTGGAAAAATCATCATGCCAATTTTTCGTCGTCTGTTTTCATGGAAAGAAAAAAAGTATGCGATTGCAACACGAGTTGTGGATCTTTAATTTCTCCGTATGTGATGATCGACGTTATATTTCGTGAGCATTTTTAAAAGAAACAAAACGTGCCGTGGTTAAGTGGGGTAAAATAACATTTTACGCGAATCAATGGGACTCGAAGCTGCCCGATCACAATTTTTGTGACTTCGCGACCGTATCCCTTCCGGGAAAACATGGAACTCTGATGTAAACCGCGTTTCGCACGCCTCAAATATTTCGCGTCGCTCTCGTCGTCGGCGAAAGTATATTTTTTCACGACTCGGTGAAATGAACGAATCCGGCCCGTTCATCGTTCCTTTGTTATCGTTGAGAGAACGTCGAAACTGTTGTTTCTCTGCGCGCAAAAACAGGGAGAGATGTGGGAGATGGAGGCGATTCACGGTGGACTGATCATCGCGCGAAAACAAGAGCGGCTTGTTTTCGCGGCAGGCAAACTTGATCGGTTTGCGTGCCACGGAATACCGCATGCGAGTTTTCGTTAAAAAAAGAAAATACATTCGAAAAAAATACTCGGCTATTTTGTTCGCGCGAGTACACCGGAAAAGGAGAGGATCCTTCGAAAGAATTGCGCACGGAAGATCTTGTACTTGAAGATCCACGACTTTATACGCAAGAAATAATATATCCAAACGATAACAAATTAAAGGGGTTCTCTCATTGAAAGTTTATGAGCTTATTTTCTTCATTTGATTTCAAATTTTATTATATTCAACCCTTAAATGCCACACCTCACAAGAATCTCGTAAATGACATGAGAGGTCTAAAAGACCCCAGCATGAAAAATGTCTCCTTACTTATTGATTTTTTTATCTTTAGTTATGAAAATTTTTTTCAATGTTGTTCAAGGTCTAGAAAAGAGAATAAAATGCTTATATTGTTAAAATTTCAATTTCAACATAGTATAAAAAATTAAGGAAACTGAGTACTGCTAAGTGTACACACTGGTAGTTCAATCACTCAACTATCATCAGAGGGAGCATGAGCTCCATTTTTGGCGGAAACATTTGAAAATATATAATTGTAAAGGGTCTGGGATCCTCTGGACCCCGGGTGGCATTTAAGGGTTAAATATATCACAGTTTACCTTAAAAAAATTATGCTCATTGAAGTACAATAGAATGTAGCGATATTGTTATTTTCCTAAGGAAACTGATAGTCGCATGTATTTACACAAATCAGACAAGCTCGCGCTCATTAGGATACTCTCGGGAGGCCACCCTCTTTCGGATTCTCCAACGTTGACGTTACTAAATGTATTTGTGCGTTGCAGAGGAGAGTGGGCGAGGGTGGAGCAAAACGCAAGAGACGGTAGAAGGGCTCCGTTAGGAAGGTTAGAGGGAGAAAGAGAGAGAGAGAGAGAGCCCTCGAAACGATCGTTTCGAGGTTAACGAGGAGGGCCGTGATTCGGAAGGGTGGGCGAACCAGAGGGAGGATGTAGCTACGGGGTACTGTAGTCGCGGTGGATAATGGCGGAGACGACCAAGTCAACGATAATGGCAGCCCCAGGGACATCGCCCCGGATTCGAAGGATCGGGTCTTCGCGAGGAAACACTCGTTAGCGACCTTCTAACTGTCCCGGATCGTCGCGGTCGCGTTTATGAATTTCGTCAGGAAGTCTAACCGTCATCCCCATATCATCCCTGCCGACCCTTCCGATTCCTCCGCAACTAATTAGATCTATTTTCGCGTTAATTTACTGCCCGTCTGCCGCTGAGTAACTTTATTTATGAGCTCCACGATCGGCCCATGCCTGAGCAAAATA
Source organism: Temnothorax curvispinosus (assembly GCF_003070985.1). NCBI lineage: Eukaryota > Metazoa > Arthropoda > Insecta > Hymenoptera > Formicidae > Temnothorax > Temnothorax curvispinosus. Next base: position 422,442 of record NW_020226364.1, on the reverse strand, counting down.
AGATACTTATTATAATCAAAGACTGAATTATCTGAGATTTGAGGGATAAAGATATAGTTAAGATAATAAAAAGAAGCAATTTAGGGACCCTTCTTGTGTTAGGAATTTAAAGAAAGACAGTTTTGCATAAGACCTTTTACAAATACAGGTTGAAAATGATTTAAATATAAGTCAGGGGGAGAATCTCGGTCCATCTAACTGCAAATAGGTAAATTGCACATTTTTGAATCAGTGCACTTCTGTAGTCATAACGTATAATTTGTAATTATACAACTTATAAATAGTTTGTTAAATCAGTTTCACAAATGTCAGTAATTAGCTATGTAATTTTCAACTCAGGCATTTTATTGTTATTCGTTCATTTTCGTTTATATTCTTTACACACAAGAAAAAGATCATTAACATACTTTAATATAGAACGGTTTAACATATAGGTTGTAACACACGTAATCGACATTAAGTGTTTTACGTGCCATATATGGAGCGATCATAAATGCCGCATGTAACGTTGCAATAATGAATATTGCGTTTCTGGAAGATTAATTCTCACAATTATACCAGGATATCTGTTAAAGAATCTCTTCACTTAACTCAAGCATAATGTATTCCCATCACGTGCGGCTTTCAATTAATTGCACTCGTAACTGATATTTCCGTTCGTATAGCACGCAGCGGCGCGCGGCGCAACGAGAACCATTTTTTGAGAAACGTCATCAACGCGTAAATGTCGCAGCGGCGAAGGGCTAGATTACATTACGACGAGATAACTACTTCTTCGTTTTCCTTTCTCCGCCCGTGCGGTGTATCGCACACGGCTGTTTCTACCATACCTACTTACCTACCGATCGGCGTTATCACCGTCGCCATTAGTTACTCCACGCATTGTAACAATTTTATAGCGGCCCCTCGCGAGTTTGCAAAGCCCCGGCGGTCGCAGCGGCCTTGCGTGTCGGAAGACGATAGTCGTCACAGTGACTGTTATATCAAACGGGGTCGAGATTGCGATAACGACTGGAACATACGTCGGATACACGGTTTACGTACGTACAGTACGTATGTACTGCCGTGGTACTTAGCGTGAACGTACCTTTCCATTACGCAGGAAAGGGCTCGGAGAAACATTACCGTCACTTTATGTACTCGTTTTTCTCTCAAGATCGCGTTGGTCACATTGCTGCAGCGCATACGTTGAAATCTATGTCGATATGCAGATTTCGAATGCTTTATTATATAATCCCGTAGAATTTGTTTTACCGTATTTATGCTCGATTTTGAAATTCTTGATATTCGAACATTTCTTTGTTAACAATACAAAAACCTCATTATTACATATTCTAAATTATTATTTTTATATCAGAAAAAATATATACATATTCATGGTTGAATCCATACAATGAGGGAGGGTTTGCTGAAACTTATTTGCTTTATAACTTCTCAGAAGACTTCTATTTTACCTTTACAAAAAAAATTAAAAAAAGAGAAACAAAAACATATTTTGTAAAAAAGTAAGTTTTATTTATAACTTATCAACATTCTGATAGAGGAATATATGCCAACTTTCGTTATAATTACGGGCACACCTTCGAAGGATGTGGACGTCAGCTTGGTTTGCCCGCGAGGTGTGATACGGCTGTCAACCTATGTGTCGCAGGTTTTCCATCATGACCAATACGCGACAACCTTGATCGTCCGCGCCATGCGTATCGTGTGTACGTAAGTCCCGCGTAAACGGCCCTAAACTTTCCATATATGCGTGATACCACGACATCGGCACGAAAGCGTTAAGGAAATTCTGATTCCGCATACGCCTGTGCGTGGCTCAAACCAATCTCAGTTTAACGCTAGCCACTTGGCGTTTCCTACTTCATGCACACTGGTGTAGGTTGGCCTTTTACTCGCTTCCTAGGAATGGACTCGATCCGAACGTTTAGCCCAGATTTGATCAATCACTTGTGTGATATATCTATATCCCATTTTTAACATAATAACTGAAAGAAAAAATTGGCACATTTTTTACAATAAATTTATATAATTAATTAGAATTGAGATTGAGATTAGATATATAAAATATCTAAAATTGAAAGATGTACATATTGCAAGAAGTATGTATATATTTTTTCATTTAGTTGTGTACATGGGTTTAGATTTAGTTATATCTTATTCAACATGTAGGATTAGTTTATTCAGTTTTGCCAGTAAACTGGTAAATTCAAAGTAAATTTAGAAGATTCGAATTTGCTTAATTTTTTGAGTTTGAAAATTGCACGCGAAAAGTTTCGCGCCATTCCTAGCCGCGATTTCAGCCTCGGCAGCAGCGTCCACCCCCTCGCGAGACCACCGCCCTAAATGATTAATTACCGATCTCCATCGCGCGGAGGGATCCCACGTATACACGTACGCGAAGGAGGGTTGTCGGGCGGCCTTAAAGTAAGCTCATTTCTAAAACGGATATTCCGTGTTCCGCGTGCCACGGAACGGTATTCGGTACCTCGACGTTGCTGCCACTTTGCCGCTCGCCTCTATCGCGCAAGAGGGTTGCGTAAGTGTAGATATGAGGGATGACGGGGCCGTAAGGGGTTCCCCGCCAGGTCCGTAGCTGGGCCGGCTTGGTTCAGCTCGCGTGGCTGCAGCACCGTTTTGCAGAGAGATCGCAAGATACCGTCGCTGGTCGGCGTAAATGAAATGTGGTATGTGCCAGAAAAAAAGTTTGTACTTTGTTCGCCCGCTGATTGATGGGGCGCAAAGTTTCCGTGCGCGTCTGAGAAACGAGGGAGGCGGAGGGGGAGAGGGACGCATCGTTCCCTTGCTTGCAGAGAGTGAGGGAATGCGAAAATAAAATCTTGATGATAATAAAATAATTTATTCTATATACACAGAACGGAGCGCGAAAATGGGGCCTGTAGGTTTTACGCATTTATATTAGGAAAAAAAAATGTTAGTAAATCAATAATGTTAGTAAATCAATAATGTGTAGCAAGGAAAAATCCGAGAATCAAGAGTATAATATGCCATCTCGTGAGCCTACTCTTTATTTACTCTTTCTTGTGCAATAAAGATTGAAGAAACTGAAAAGCTTCTTCTTAGAACAGAGCTAAGTGTACCTTAATATTAAAGTACTCGTTTGGATGTCGAAATCACGGCGATTAAAGGCGAGAATTTTTCAAGGACGGCAACGATACAGAAATATGTAAATCGGCAATAATAAAACGCGACGGCATCCCTTTCGGGTAATGGCGCGATACAATATGCGCCATCACGACCACGCGAAATAATCCCGATAAAACGAGTCGTGAAATCTCCTAACCGAGACAAATCCGGACAGATTACGGAAATCGCGAATAACTTCATCGAGGTGGTCCATCCGATAATCAGATCCATCCGCGGCGGCGGCAGTGCGAGAGGAGAGGCTGCGAGAAAAAGGAAGAAGAGGGAAAGAGAGGTAGAGCGAGAGATCGTGTCCGCGCGCACGGAATCCTCTCGAGAGAGGGTGACAATTCTCTTTCCTCGATACTTCGCCGCTCGTTCTCTCTCTTCCGACGTCCGTTCGGCTGCGTCTCTGTGTGCACGTTTTCGTGCGATACGCCGTGTTATCGTTTGCATTGCAAATGTGCAACCCACTCCGCCCACAGTCAGACACACTGGAGAACGACGTTGGGAGCGTGCACGTTTTACGCTGAAATCGGCCGCGTGTGCGAGCCCGATGCTATATCCGAGGCCCCGCGCGTCGGATGAATCACGGCACGAGACAACTCTAACGATGCGATCCGCGTAGGATGGATGGATTTACGTCAGGCGTTGCTTTTTTGGACCGTCTTAGCTCGTTTCGACATTAATGAGATGTAACAGTAGAAAATTAATCCCACAGGAGTAGCGTGGCCCCGCGGACCGTGTTGAAATTTCGATCGTAAAACTTTCAACATTTTTAAGAATATAAATTCTTTCGCAAACATCTAATTTTTTTGTGCCTTCTTTTTCAAGTAGATCTTTGTGATTTTTTTGATTTTTTTATTTATTTAAAAAATTACTTTAATAGCTCAGGTCATTCAATATTATCGCATTAATATTATTGCACGTAGACATACGTGTGATATTAATGTCTGCATTAATAGTATATATACAAAATTTTTATGCACGATTTCGATAATAATTGCTGCTTGAAAGTACGGCAATATATAACGGTAATAAGTAACATAAAATGAGGTGTTTCAATTAAAGATTAAATGCGAGATAAGTTGTATTTTATGTTGCTAGTATTGCACTTCGTGCGGACGGATTACGGCCTCGGATTTTTCTGTAGCATAGAAAAGGCCGAGTCATCCTGTCGCGCGCTGGTCACGCTAGTCGATCGCAATGGAGAGAGCACAATGGGTGAGGCCCGTAAAGAATCGTTGCGATCTATCATATTATACGTCACAGTTTTCTATACGTCGTACGCAGTCTTTTCGTAAAAGCGACCGACAACCTATTTCGAGTATATACGTTTTTATCTATGTCGAGGGGGAAGCAGAAACGCGACCAGTGGATCAGTGCTTTCGTTTTGATTTGTACTATTTTGTAGCAAGATTTCTGATTAAATGCAAATTGATACATGCTATATTTTTATGACAACAATTATTGAAAAGAGATAAAAATAACGCAAATGATATAAATAATACTAAAAGTGTGATTACAATTTTGGAAAGAAGATTTCATTACATTTCGCCAGAGTTTTTACATATTAACAATAGTCTAAATATTTGATATGGTATCATATTGATCTAGGCCAACTTTTGTATCGAGACGCGGAACAATCGGTTTATGAATCACACAGTCATTGTCGATGATTGATGAAAGAAAGAACGGGAAGAGAAAGGGGGGCGGGAGGAACATTAGGGACCCTAAAGAGGAGCCACGATCTGTCGATCCTTCGTTAGAAATTCTGCGCAATCATATTCGAGCAAATAATTCGTTAAGGCTTGCTCGAGACTCGTTCGTTAGGATAATTAAAATAAATTCAAATGACTTTCTTGTCCCCTGTCTTCGGTGTCACCGCCTCTTCGTCTTCCCTTTTACTTACGAGACGGTCCGAGCTCCTTAAATCCGTTGATTAGCGCAAAAATCTGCTTACAAATTAAGCGCGGAGGCTTCCGAATTCTCACGGAAGAATGCCACGAAGAAGGGTGACTATTTGGTAGAAAGAAGAAGAAGACGAAGTGGAAAGGGAAACGGAAGAGAAGCTTTGGCGAGAGGGTGAGCGCTTTAATATCTTAAGTAAACCTGGCTCAGGGTAAAGGAGAAAAAAATAAGTTGCGCCAGACGAGAGTCACGGAAGGGAGAGATTTCGGGGGGAGGGAGGGTTACGCGAAAAACACGGTCGACGAATTAAAATAGTAGCGAGCAGGAGAAAGAGATTGCGGGACCAAAGATTGTTTGGAGTTCAGATGGCAATCGGAAGTGAAAAATTATTTTTCGTAAGTAGAAGACAATGTCGTGCTAAAGTAATGTATTGACGTGTATAGGGTGTGTATGTATGTAAATAATTAACCATCTCTCTCTCTCTCTCCCTCTCTCTCTCTTCCGAGAAGTTCCCTTCTGTTGAAATTGCGCGAAAGTACACGGTCGTTTGTAAGAGAGAGAAACTATCTGCATGCGGTACGTGTTACGACGACACAAAGCGTGAATTCGCAACAGAAGCAGCGGCTTTTACGCTCCTTTGTCGCGCCCTTTCGACACCCGTTAAGGTTTCGCGTTTGCGAGAAAAAAAAGTGCTCAGGGGGGGCACTGAGAAGCGGCTCTCGCGCTCCCTTGAACGACGAGAGAGGAAAGAAAGAGCGTGGTTTTCTTAATGAGAAGTACAGAGTAAAGCTTTCTTTGCGTCTCCTTTTGCCAAACCGCCTCCTCGTCCGTCCCATCCTCGCCTTGTCATCGTGCCCAACCCCCCCTCCTCTGAGTCGCATTCACGAAAGGAATCGAATCGGATTCGCGGCTTCGAAAGGACGGGACCGTGTAGACGTTTTTTCCAAGCGACGAGCAGCCGCGCTGAAATGCTTCTTGTGTAAGTAAAAATCTAAAGTGACTACCGAGATCTAAGTTTTAATTAGTTTATCTTGGCCGCGTGGCCATTGAATATTTATGAGCCATCGCGGTCGCTCGCTGGCGCGGAGAAACGAAGGAAGGGAGAGAGACTGAGAGAGCGATGAGGGTGGGTGCGCGAAGGAGATAGTAAAGGGACCCTTTGGCCACGTTGCTACGGGGGCTCGGAGGGGCCGGAGGATGTCGCCGCCGAGGGGGCGAAGAATGAGATTTCGGCGAGCGTGGAAAGGAACCGGCTGCGGTTGCTGTCATCCCGCGGGATTACGATTTTCGCTCTCGACTTCGTCAAAGATGCGCCATTCCAGTGGACGTAATTGCGTTCGGAGCATCAAGGTCTGTGCGATGCAAATACACGGGAGTATAGAGATGCGAGGTTGATCGCGCGATGCGAAGCATTTAATGATAGAAAAGATCAGTGTCATATGTAGAATGCTACACACGTTTTAGGATTAAATAAAAAATGAATTAAAAAATGTGTAGTAATTCAAAACAGACGAATCCTTGGTTATTTTCGCGTATAATTTGTAGCCGTGTTTATAGCGACGGGAGTAAATACGGTGAAGAATCGCGAATGATGGCGGAGAAAATCGTAGGAAATAAAAAGAGGTAAACAGGGGCGGGACAGCCGATGGTCAGGGCGGAACTCTACCTCCGCGAAATTCCAGGGAGGTTTTTAGAGAAAGAAGAATCTATAAGCCCATAAATCTGCGAACAGACGGGACGGAGGAAGAGAATCTTCCCGAGAGAGGGAAGGCGGGAATCGGTTGCACGAATTTATGGCGGTCGCCGTAAAAAACAGAAGCAGAATGCCGTGGAATTTTTATTTCCAGCAGTTGTGCCATTCCAGGAGACTGTCAGATTAGCAGTATCCTGCTGATCCTGGATATGGGAAATGGATGGTCTATTGATATATTAACGTCAGATGAGCTATCCTACAATTTTATGGAGAAACGATGAAACTCAAGAAAGATAAAGGAACATTTAAGTATAGCAAGTGCTTAATATTAAGCAATGCTTAATAAAATAATTCTAAAAGCATTGACATAACTTCAGAACTGTGTAATATAATAAATTTCAAAATATAAAAATATCTAAATCTTCTTTATTTTATTTAAAAATTATAGATATCATGTTAATTAAAATAAAAAATAACACCAAATTTTATACTACAATGCAATTCTTAAGCATAGAAAACAAAGAAAATTTTTGAAAAGTCAACATTTCTAAAATTGTACGATAAAGAAGCTATCACGAGAAACGAGGAAATTACGATGCGTGTAAGCCGCGTATGCGACGTTAATATTGGCAGCTATGATGGGGAATTATGCGTGAGAAAAATTCGTTCGATTAAGTCCTCTGTCGAGTCCATTTGCGGGTGTCATCGTACTCTCGCGTACATTCGCGACACGTTTATCCACACAGCAGCGCACACGCGCTTAACGCGACTAGATGCGTTACAGATTGTCGATTCTCATATTTACATTTTAATAACTCGTCTCTTCCACTTTCTCGCCGTCCGTACGTGTTACGCTCGCGTTGGCACAGCCGCTCGTTTTCTTATTCTTCTTTCATCTGTTGCTTGTGATAATTTCAATCTTTTTACAAAGTTTATATTAAACATAACATCTTTGATCTTGAAATTGTTATTAATACTAATATTTTATGCTTTTAATATTAATATTATTAAGCGTATAATTTATAATAATATTATACATTTAAATTTAATTTTAAGTCATTCTGTATTAATACGGATATTACTCTGAAATTACATTTTTATTAAGTAATATTACGCGTTTTCTAATTTATAAATCTTATTATATAAAAATGAAACGCATGAACGTTAGCCTAACCTCTTTATTTTTAGGCGAATCACCGTTCTTCGCGATACTCATCGGGTGCAAAGAAGACTGTTACTTTTTCTTGACTTTCGCCAGTCGATCTGTTCGTATCCCTCATCTCTCTTACCGCCGCTATTCTTTATTGCTATCTGCTTCACCTTCACGAGCCATCTCGAGACGGTAAAACGTGCAAGCGGGCCCACGAATGACGACGGCGGGGAAAGCATTTAAATTTAAAAGGATCTAAGTTCGGAGTTTTAAGCGGACCAAAGAAAAAGTTCGCCGTCTTCTCGCGCCCTACGTCCCGCATCGGTCGGGGTATTTGCATGAGAAAAGTGCTCTACGATTCTTTCGATTACACACTCGCGACGCGCCGTGTGCCCGTCGAGTTAGCTCGCATTCTAGAAAACTCTTTGAGAGGGTCCTCGGTAACGATGAACTTTTCAGATAGATGTGACACCGTACACGTGTTCCATTCACACCAGAACGGCCGCACGGTTCGTTTTCGACGAAGTGCCTCTTACGCGCGACGTATTCGATCCCTTTTTATTTTTTCTTTCAAATTTTTTCCCTCTTCCTTCGATTGTGGCTGATTTCAACGTTTCCCTTGCTTGAGACGATGTTGCGCGGTCGGTTAAGTCTCCCTGAAATAACTCGATGCGCGACGAATCGTTTAAAATTCACAACACGCCCGCACAAGACTCCAACTCGCGACCGCTAATTAATAATCAAGCGACCTAAGAGCATACTTCTTGACAATCTTAAACGTCACCCCGAATTATTAATGCGTGCTCATAATTTTTTCCAACTTTTATTAATTATACATCTGCAAAAGATGCGCGTCTGTGCGTATGTGTATGTGTAGAGCATAAAAAAAAGACATTTAGATGAAATTTTTCATTTAGGTGAATATTTTGTTTCTAGAATTTATTTAGAAATAAAAAGAATTCCTTTTTACACATTGCAGTTTCCTTGATAGACACTTTATACGATAAATATATATTATTTTTATTGCACAAATATATATTTCTTCCATAATGCTTCCCCTCTGCCCTCTTCTCAAGTACGAAGATCGCCGGCTCCCAATGGAGGTTGATATTGGCGGTTGATTATCAATTTTCTACCAATTTGGTTCCACTTGTAGCGGCGCCGGCTTTTGTCCCGCTAATCACCCCTTGGCTCCCGCTTTCACCCCCCGCTGGGTACATCCGATCCGCTTTGCATATTACGACACGATATATCTCCACCATTGTACACGAGTTGACGAGTCTCGTCCAATGTCACGTTTCTTTTCTCCTTCTAACAATCAATTTTTTTTTATTCCATCGACGCAATGGGGAACGTGTGACGATTTTAGAAATAATTTTTTTAACGATGACTGTCACGTTTCGAATAAATCGAGTGTTTTCAAATTATCGTGGAGAATTTAATCATGTTGTGTTCCGTTAAAAGTATTATCTTACACGTCAGACAACAGCGAACTTATAAACCGGAAAACTTACAAATTGGAGAGAAATTGACGTAGATATTTGAGGATTATACTTACAGTCTGCAAATATTTTATAACCAGATATCGATACAAAATCGTGCCACAACCGGTTTGGATACCTTACGCGACGCTACCTCTCAGAAATCGAAGAACGTTGCTACAGTTTTTCGCGAATTAAACGGGCGGGAGAGCGCGCGAGCTCGACAAAACAACAGAGGGATCAAACGTGGACGCTTATGGGATCAGCGATCTGAAAACGTTGTGTTGTTTCAGGTGAGCCAGCTCTCACGCGCCACACCCTGTTTTCCGCATTGAAATCATCCCCCATACCTGCCCACATACATGCATACACACATATACACACATATATTCCTGGTGCCCAGTCGGTCGCGTTTCCTCACTACGACCGATTGGAATTTTGAAATCGTTCTCTCTAGCGCAAAACAATTTTTCTAAAAAAAAAAAAAATAATAATAATACAAAATAAAACAAAAAAAAGAATCGAATAAAATGCGCCGGCTTGGTGTAGCTTCGATGCGTTCGATTCGAGAACAACCGCCATCGGTGAATATTTTTACTCGGATATCGCCAGAAGGCATCGGAGATACATTATTCTGATTTCGCAAGATAATTTTGCGTCGTAATAATTGCGTTAAAATAAGCTCTTTGAATTGCATAGAGATTAGAAAAATAATTCGTAAATTTTATTTTAGTATCTAACGAGAAATTTATTGCTCAGCCGCTAAATGATCCTAAAAGTACGTTTCAACATGGTATAATGACACAATGTTGAATTTTCAGTATTCGCGATTCGTAACTCGTATTATACATTCTTTGTTATTGCCGGGAGTGCTCTAATCATGAGCGGAGAAGCGTAAATGAAAATGTGGGCTATTTCAGATATGGGGACAATTTGAATTTAAAATTACGAAGATTTAGCCGACGGGATTCTTTGTTTCCGCATGCTTAATAAAAATGTCAGAGAGATGATGATACGGCGATGTATATCCTGGCATCGCCGTTCTTATTCTAAATTCCGCCGAGCTGTCGGCAATAAATGGTGTATCACTGTTTTTCCGGCACATTAAGGAGGCTCTTACCCGGCTGCTCTAATCAATGTAGCAACCGAAAAATTATCATTAATAATTGATTATAAAATTATCGGAAAATTAAATAAAAAAATAAATGATGATTTTTACATAGTGTAAGAGTAAGTTATATGTTATATTAGTGTAAATATTAAAATTTATACAATAAGTCAGTTGACTACGTCAGTGCTAAAGAGCAGAATAATAACATGCGCGTGTTGTCGTCTGTAGCAGTCTGCAGCTAAGTGAGGTGTAGCCGTGTAGCGTTGTAGCGATTGATGCGATGAAGAGATGGAGCCAAAAGAAAGATATAACGTGAGAATTCTGAGAGGGAAAATAAAGGTTGTCAATGCGCGAGAGAATAATTATGCCGCTACTATACAGCGCAGAGAAAAGACATGCGTGCAAGTGAGGTTAGAAACTTCGCGCGATTTTGACACTCGGAAGATCATTCGCCTAACCTGTCGTACGTCATATTAAAACTACAATATCTTTTATAACTCATCGTCAACACCAAGTTTTCTTCTTATCATTAGAAAGATTATTATTTTAACTACAATTCCTTAGTTTTTTGTTTACCTGGCTCGCAAACTTGCCAAGAAAATACATCAATTCCGGTAAAAATTGTAGTGTTTACCATATGCCCTGTGTTAAAAATGCGAATTTCAATACTGATATTTTTAAAATTTTTATCGTCAACCTATGCTAAAGTTTTGGGCATCGGTTCGTTGTGGTTCACTTTACAACATAATTTAATTTCATAAAGATCTGTCGTTTTATGATCGAGGTAAGAGCCTCCTTAACCGGATACCATCGACGGCGTTTTTCGCGAACTTAAGCAAAACAAATCAGTGTCGTACTTTCGTAATAATGGCGACATCACGATATCGTGGGTAATAAAAAACGGGAGTAAAACAATGAATCGTTCGCTAGAAATATATTTTGCGTCCAGCAGCGCAAAACATGAATTTGTATGCTCCTTTTGACTCGCAAATTTATTTACGTTGATATAACGTCGATAATTCGTCATGCACGTTGTAATTCGGCACGATAAATTCCGGTCGTTGCTTTACACGCAATAATTTATATTCCGGAATTTTATTAAATCGGGGAAAAGAGAGAGAGAGAAAGAAAGACAGAGAGAAGAGCAGAGCCTGCCCGCTTATTAAACATCGGGACGTTAAATGGACGCTGTGGCACATATCAAATCCGCGCTCGCGAAGGAGGAGAAGCGACGATATTTAACAATACCGTGATGCCACGGAACCAGGACATGATCGTTTTGTGACACCGATGACCAATCGGCGCGAGAGGGAGGCGAACGCGCCGGTAATGGGAAAGCCATGCACGCCGGTCTGATTCGCGCCACCTGCATAAAATTAACCAGCTCGCTCGCTCGTTCGTTTTAATTAACGAAACACACAGAGAGGGTATCGGCACGGCACGTCGATCTTCCCGACACCGGTTGCAAATGCGACCGCTCGGCCGTGCTCGGGGGGAGGGCCTGGAATTTGTATTGTCAATCATTTTTGTCGCGATCCGCGATACCGCTATATACCGGCGATACGCGACATAAATCGACGGCGATTACTAAAACATCCGCATTATAATACATAGGATACTTTCCATATTCATTACGTATTAATCCTCATTCAGATTTTTATAATTGGCATGTGCTTTTGTTAAGAATAAATTACTTTTTTTTAATTTATAAGGTTATTTACATTATTAAAAGAGTATCTTAATTTAAAAAAACCTTTATTCAATTTTAGCAGTAAATGATTTTTCTTGTTATCTAACTTTTCACGATTAAACCTCAAATTCTTTTTTCGTCAAAATAGTTGTGGACGCTCAGTGGCTATACGTTGCGCTATTAGTTTTAGTTGTATTAGCTAAACTGGCTAAAGGAATCCTCTCCACTTACTGAGGGATCGCGAAGGGCTATGTAAGGCCGGGATACAGGTAGGATCGGTGGCACGATGATGTCTCTATCCTCGATGAAGCGGCCAACGATCCGTTACGTGTGCGAACGATGCAACACGTGTGCACGTAGATGCGTCCGTTCGCGTGTTATAGGGCACACAGGCGCCACATGAGGCATGCAACAAGCCCACGGGTCACACAGGTCAGCCACACAGTCACGGAGTTAATTAGACGCTGCGCTTCGGCGGCCGCTCACGTGGCACGAGACCCAGATATCAATCGCCCCGCCACGCTCTTAAATGGACCACAGAGCGTCCGGTTTTCTTAAAAGATTCCCATCTTGTTCTCGTTCACTTTTTCGCTCTCTTCTCCCACACATCTCTCACCCTCTTGTTATCGCTCGTCGTTGTAGAAAACGACATCTCTGATCAGAAATGATCTAAAATGATGTAATTGAATATTTCAGTGCGTTCTCCATTAAAAATTCTTCATTGTATAATATTGTTAATCGCGCGTAAAGAGATCGCGAGATTTTCTGCGGTAAAAGAAGTAAGGTAAAACAAGTAATTTAGTAATTTTGCCTTGTTCTACTCTCCGTTTTCGTTATTTTAGTTAATTCCGTCTTTGTCGTATCGTCTCGAGATAAGAGAAAATGAGAAGCTTTTCCTCTGTTCATCTACTGGAGATCTTCATCGCTTTTCGGTCTTTTTAAAATGTACAATCTCAGACTAGTTAGCCAGCACACATTTGTACAAACTGATTACATCGCTTTGTCAACTTTGTTTTCTCTGGGAAATTTGTAATCAAACTTGGGCGCTTTGGTTTTGCTGTAAATGTCGTTAAAGTAATCGTTCATTCATATTTCCAAAGAAACATTTACGAGATCCATATAACTATATAATTATTCAAGTTATTATTATACATTTATTTTTAAAAGTTTTTTTTCGAGGTTTAACGTATTATATTAAAATGAGTTAATTAAATAGCGAACTTATTCAAGAAAACATAATGGTAACATATTTTTAGGTGCGCAAAAAATATGAAATCGGTATTTAATACAAATAAAGAAGACAATCTTAGCAGCAACATTTTTTGCTGCTTATAATTGAGAATCTTTTTTCGGGATGAGCACAAGCGCAGAATGGGATACTAAAGATTTCGTGGTGTTCTTTGTCGGGAAGAACACTTCATTAAGACGGGCGATAACGAGGCGACGACGGCAGGATTCGAAGAACGCCGAAGATCCTCCGTCGCGCGGATTCGTTTCGGTGTTAAGGATTTCGCTTATTCGCCTTCGTCGCCGATCTGTACATGCAAAAGCTACTACTACTCGTTGTGAAGCAAAGAGATAGCGACAGAGAGAGAGAAAGAGGCTCGTCGGGAGTCGCGGGCGCAGCAACGGGAGGAAGAGAGGCAGAGGGCAAATCCTGACGGAGGGGTTGCGGATACGCCGCCACCCCTGCCGGGTCGTTGGAGATGGAAGCAATAGAGATCAACTAGTATGCAAATCGCATGTAAATATCGCTCACTCTCCCGGTACCGAAGTAAGCGAAGCCTCTCGCTCTCTATATCTCGCTTTCTCTCTCTCTCTCTCTCTCTCTCTCTCTCTCTCTCTCTCTCTCTCTTTCTCTCTCGATACGTCTTTTTCTCTCGTTTTCGCTGCACTTGTCCGTTTCTACCCGACACCCTCTGTTTCCTCTCTTTCTCGGTCGCGGAGCACCGAAGAGAAGAAATCAAAGCCGGGACAAAGTAAGCGCGGACGAGGTCGTGACGGAATTCTTCCTCATTCCTCGTCCGTTCGTTTTCAACCCCTCGTCGAAGTCGAGTGTCGAAGCCGAGCCCTCTACTGATATTCGAGTTTTTCGACTCGCCCCGATACCGGCGAATTTACGAGACACCGTATGTCTCTGGCGTTCAATATGCGGACGATGATAAAAATATAAGTTCCCATTTTTGCTGGAAGCGTGTTTTCGGCATTTAAATGGATCTTTTCCTTTTTTTGATTCTTAATGCACTTTCCGAATATTAAATTTTTCGTAATAATCAATAATAATAAAAATTACATTAATTTTGTAAAATTGATTTTATGAAATGGAATATTTCAGAAATGTAAATTTCCGGAATACCTAGAGCAAAAGTTTCTTTAAAGTTTGCTAAGCAAAATTTCTTGCTTTTTAACGTAACTTTCCATGAGATAATTGGATGGTATCTTGGCAATTCTTACTATCTCAATTCGTACATCTAACAATAAGAGTTCTTAGAGCTATTCACGACAACTGTGACATAATACTTTCGATGGTAATGTTGAGTAATTCTGCTGTTTTAATGCAATCAGTAAAGTTCTCTGTTCTGCAAATTCCAAGAAATCAGACATACAATCCAATTAACTTACAGAGACATCATGTTCTCAATTTTAAAAGTTTCATGTACAAAAAAATGTTATTATATAATTTCAGTTTATTATATACACACATAATAAAACTTATATACACATACAAATTTAAGTTACGCGTCGTCAGAATATAAATATGGATAATAAATTAAAAATTAAAATACGTATCTCAAAAATTATATTAATAACTTGTAAGGGAATCTCAGGACTTCGATGAATCGTCCAATATTTCACAAAAAGGAGTGTTAGACGTATTTCGATCGTATTAAAGGGCCGTAAGCTTCCGGGAAGGGTTACGTGCCGATTACGTGCGCTATTTGCATATTGAACGCGTCGCGAGAGGCAGAACGGCGTGCTAATTTCCTCGGCTGGCTCGAGAAAAAAAATCGAGGATACTCGGTAAGCTTCTCTAGCACGGGTCTTAACGCGCGCCAGTGTTAGTCGTGGAATTATATGATGACTTCTGTCTTATTTGGGGCGGCATCGCCCGCGGTGGGTATGAGAGACCAGACTGGGGAAAGGGGTGGGACAAGTAAGACCTTCCTAACTCCAGGTATTTTCATCCTATATTCTCCGGCCTCCGCGCGTACCGGCAGTAGGATTACTTCGAGAGACCTCGAGAACTTCTCCCTTTCTTACCTTTCTCGAACATCTCGGCTCCAACGCTCCTATCGGCGCCATTCCTTCCCGCATTACCATTCTCAAAATTCTCGATCGAAATCGGGATTTTCGTCGGAACGCCTCGACGAGGCATTATTGTATGGCCGCAATATCTGTTAATTTGCGCTAAGAATGTGTGAATAGAACGAAAATAAAATCAGCAAATTCTTGCAATATTTATCGAATTATTATTCTACATTTCAATAATATTATTTTAATATCTCTTTGATCGAAAGATTATCTCATTTAATGTATTCTATATAATCTTCCAATTTTTAATCTTTTCGTTTTTGTTATTTTTTTCACTTTTAAACAATTACAATTTTAATAATGTTTAAACGATAAATTATATTAGCAGTTAAAAGATAGCTCGAGTCCAACCGCGACGATGACGCGAGTGGTCTAACAATGAGCGCAGATGTTTCTGAAAGAGAACGTCGAGATTCAGGAATAGCGCGGAGCGATACTTACAAGTCCGGATTCGGCAAGGAGGCCGCATTTTCTATGCAAAAGAGTTGAAAACGCGGGTTGGCGGGTGCCGCGCGGCCGACGGGGGTGTGTAGCGGTTGCAGCCGACGGCACGTTTTAATAATGCCTTCTCTCCGGTAGGGTGGAGCGAGGAAGAAGTTTAACGAAGATTGTGCCAGATACTTTTAATTGCTATTCCTCCCTCCGCTGCCGACGCCGACGCCGCTGCCGTCGTCGTCGTCGTCGTCGTCGTCGTCGTCGTCGTCGTCGGGCAACGGGCGATGCCGGAAAATGAAGGGAGAGCCGGAGGACTGCAAACCACCTCCTCCTCTCGCCGGTTTCCAACCCGTCGAGCCCTCTACCACCCCCTTCTCCTCTACCACTTTCCAGCTTTTTTATCCCGTAGACCCTCGTGATTTTATCGTCCTTGTATCCTCTCGACTCCCGTCCGCCGAAGAGGTTTGTTATTTCAGCGGCGGATAGGCGACAAAGGAATTAATCGGGTCGTCTCGTCCGCCCCCCGTCTCTTCTTCCTCCCCCCTTTTCCTCCCTTTTAGAGGCTCGCGGGCCCTCGCTTCCAAGTGGCGTCAATTAAATTGAAATGTTAAAAACTAGAGATAAACCCGAAACGGCCCGAATGTACCGGCCGGCCTCTCGCGATTTTTCTCGCCAATCTTCTGTCATGGATTACCGTTGATCCGCATGCTAAACGCTAAGAAATGAATTGTGGAACTGAGAAAAAGGACTAACAATGATTCATCAATGCCACATTAATTATTTTTCAATTACGTTATAAATTACAATATATTCTATATCTATTTTCTTGTCTGATGTAATGGCGCAATAAATGAACGGAAGATAAGTATTAGTCGTGATTCGCAAGGATTTGAATATGTAAAAAAAAGCGATTCTCTCTCTCTATATTCTGTGTGCACCGGTGGCTTGCAAAAGTTCTGCGGTCTCTCCGCCACTTTGCGTATCACTATTTCACCGTGCGGAACCGGGCGGGGCGACTTTAGTGCGCACAATGCAGCGAAGGCTTACGGACGGATATAATGTGAAGTCTAAAAATCAAAACACATTAATCTCGGGCACGTGGCGCGGGTCGCACGCTGGTAACAAAACAGCATGTACCCCGTCCCACGTGGCTTGCATTGACGTACCCGCCGTTTCGGGGGGACAACAGTCACGATGACGCCTAAATCGTCCGACTATTTATACTATTTATCATCTTCCTTCTCTAAACAGGAAACATAGAGTCTCACGAGTACATATCGAGTTTATTTCGCAAAAATGCGAGTCGAGTATCAATGATGGAGTTTCTAGAAAAAAAAGTTATTTTTTTCAAATAATATTTAATTATTCAAAAATATACAGAACTCTTTAATTTCTACAAAAAATTTTGATTATAAAACGCGGCAAATGTGTTTTGCGCGATATATGGATTTTGCAATAACGGCGAACCGGGCTAATCTGTCAACATAATCATGAATACTGGAAAAACTGATGGACAGGATCAATAGATCTCCCGTGGCACGAGGATCGGGACACGGACTGTTCACGGTGCGGCGCGATTCTCTCCCTTGTACCACGCGTGGACCTTTATGTGAGGCACCCTGTACTGTCCCCATACAACTCTCTTACCCCGATCGACAATGTCAAAGGGAGGTATTTAGCAATGGAGGGTCAATTTATCGGGGTGTGATTTTCTGTAGCCAAGCGGTCTGTTCGTCCATGCGCGCATTACGAACGACAGAAACATCAAAATACACTAGAAATATTAAAATTTATTTTTAATGTAAAAGAGAGTACAGTATAAAAAAAGGATACAATAAAAATAAAATAAATGGAGAAGTTTTATTTTAATATTAGTCGATTTAAAAGCCTTATTAGCATTTAATAGTTATTATGCAACAAGAGACACTTCTTTCCATATTAGAAAATATCTTTTTATATTATTTAATACATTTAATACATATAGAGTTATAAGAGCTGGAAAGTAATTAAATATTCTGTGATAGGGTATATCTAATTTTTTTATTTATATATAAAAAATAATATGATGATTCATTTAATATATTGTTTCGTGGAAAAACGTCTATTGTATATTGGACCCTGTTCCCAAGAGAGCGCACGATTGTTATATCCCTAACTTTCCCCAGACACGTTGCATAAGGTCCGAAACGAGTTTATTGACGAGTTAAGCTGAATCTAGAGCGACGTTTCTCTAAATGAATGGCGCGGCAATCAATTCCTAGATAAGCGCACGAAACGGATAATATTGCGGAGGTAACGCAACCATCGCGAATTCTTTTCCATGCGCGCACGTACGCGCGGAAGATGCATGTGCGGCGCTTATCTAATTCAATTTGGCAATATCATGCCCATTGAGAGAATAAATGATTACCGCGAAGATATGAAGTTATCTGGTCCCGCGGGATGCGTAAATTGCCATTACCCGCTATTCCCGACCGTAGGAGAGAGAGAACGCCCGCGGGTTTTTAGGGCCCCACTCCCGGCTTCGGAGATCTTAATTATTAATCGCACTCGTTCATCAAGCCAATCGGCAACGCCCATCCATCGTTATATCTCAGATGCAGCGAATATCGCCGAGTACGCGGAATACCGCGCCGCCGAATACGATAATCACAGGAATTCTGTTTCCTTGATCGTTCCTTCCTCGGTGATTTATGGCAGCGGTTAATGGATATAGTGAGAGAAAGAGATGCGTGTTTAAGGAAATGCGTATTTAAAGAAGTTGCGCAATAAGGATGATGATACGCGATAAAAAAGATGCATTAAAGTCTCGTTAGGATCTGCTTTGGATCTTAAAATTAAGTTTGTTACACAGAAACGGAGAACAGAGTTTTAGACTTTGTGGTTAAATGGTGCACACTATTTCTAACAATAAGTTATAATAATTATAAATTTTTTGTCAATTTGTAAATAATTATAAATTGACAATTACCTTGCGAAGAAGTTTGATACGAAAAAATTATTTCAATTACAATTATACAGAATTCAAAATGGCAATATTGAACTCAGATATAAAAATTTTATTTATTGTAGAACTAAAAATATAATTAAATTCAAGTATAGTTTTAAACATATAAGTACCTATAATTTTAATATTTTGTCTCTATACGCAAATATAGTTTCTATATATCCAATAACATCGCGCAAAATAATTTATCGAAATGATCAAATACGCGATTTTTGGCAAATCACGCGGCGATCACGAAGAGGACGACGATCAGGGGCTAAGTTTCGTGGAGGTTTACGATGAGGGTGGAACGAAGAGGGGTGGGAGTTGACTGTGGCAGGCTTTTTGGAGGGGTGCTGATGGAAAATCGTGACGGTAAGAGGGGGCGCGAACAATGCGCCGGAGATTTAGCGTGACACCGACAGTGTAAAACCAGTTCGTGCGTTCGTTGAACGACCAAACGGCTTGAGAAGAAAAATCATTCACGCGACTGTTCGTCATTTTCTAACGGGATCGTTGTAGACAGCTTCTGGTTAATTTCCACAGTTGTTTTGGCTTCTGTTTTTTTAGTAATTGTTTATCTTATTCTCCCAGCCATATTAACTCAACAGTCAAAAGTAATATAGCAGTCCGATTTTTATGATATTTTTATCGTACAAATTTTTTTAATCAGAATTTATTTCAACTTCTTACTTATTCATTCACGCTTGCAAACAGATCTTTGCGTTGGAATGCGAGATCTTATATGTCATAAGTTCGGGATAACAAAAGTATATATAAATCATCTTCACATTACCAAAAAATTAGCTAAACGTTTTTTAGAATTTCTGGCAGTAAGAGAAATGAAAAAAATGAGCTCTTTGCGTCTGAATGCGAGATCTTATATTTTATAAGTTCGGGGGAGAGGGTAACAAAAATATATAAATCGTCTTTATATTACCAGAAAATTAACTGAATGTTTTTTAGAATTTCTGACAGTAAGAGGAATAAAAAAAAAACGAACTGTAGTATCATCGATCAATTTTTTACTTATTTCGGGCGCGACACCCCGATTCACAAATCTCCTCCGCTAAGTACGGGGTTCCGGGCAAGAGATCGAGGGGGCTATGCGGGGCCCCCTTGCTGCCCCGATCATGCGTGAAAAACAGAGGGGTCCATTGTAAGCTCGTCCTGTGGCTAATGCGACTGTCGTCGTCCTGCTGAAACCGGGTGCAGCCAGGACCTTGCAGGCGAACATTAGCCAACGGTCGTTTACCTCGAAAATCCTTCCAGGGCGCGTACATTGGGTACCGCCTCGTTGCGAGCGGAATTTTTTCAGCTGTACTTTCGCACGAAAGTCGAGAACTCTTCTTACGATTGCGAGTCACGCTTCTCGAATGTTGTCTTGTGTTAAAATAGTTAGAATGTTTGAAAACTGCGCGAAGATAGGGAAAAGATGGCGGTTTATAACTGTGTTACGTGCATCAACTTGAAAATAGGAAAAAGATTGAGAAAATTGTTGAATTATTCTATGTAGATCTATATATCAATCAATTTATTGTTAGTCAATTATGTAATCGAATTGTTTCTTTATTTCTTTTGATTAGACAGAATAAAGCTTACCGATTTCTGAATATCCTTGGTGTCAAATATTGAGTGCCAAAATTTTCTAGTAGAAAAGTAAATCATAATAAAATCGAGATCATCTCTTGACATTTCATGAATTCATATTTCTGCCGAAATATATTATTTTCCACGTTACGATGCGAGCCGGACTTCCCGTAGCAAAAAAAAAATGACACGCAACCTTATTTCTGGTCCATAACTGACTTATACCGTACTCAATGCGGCCGCGGAGGAGGGAGTGCCTCGATGCAGAGAGGGAGTCGGTTGTTCTTTTAACGCGGCTTTAGGGGGTCCTTTATGCTGACACAAATATCGCTTATGCCGACGTCGCGCCGCTGTTTTGGTAACCCATCGAGCATTGTGCCTTCCAAGGCCGTGTGTACCAAACACCGAGTTCTGTGTACCCAGCAAACACGGCCGTCACGTGGCACCCTGATCCCTTCCGCAGCGGCGGCGCGGAGTCGCGGGCTCCCCTTTACGGATTTACGCAACGGCCACAGCCCGTCTATCTCGTTCCCCGGGTTTTCGGTAGCGAAGTCTCTTCTCGACGGATACCGTGAGCTTCATTCGCGCGGGGGGCGAGAGGTCTATGTCTATCTCCCCGTTCTGGACCTCTCGCAGGGCGCGGCGGGTAGCAGCAAACACACGTGCGTCCTGCTCTTTGCGTCAGCTTTGTTTGCGCGAGTAGCTCGCTCGAACGAGCAATGATCTCCAATCGGCGTCGGATAGGATTGAAATTGATTGAAAATGGCTGAAGAACGCGATGCAGAATTATACAATTGCTGTTTCTTTATCCTTCCACTAATCAAGTATAATAATATAGATATAAACATACCAAAAATAAAGACAAACAATTTTTAAAAGTAACACGCTGACTAAAGCAAAAACTTTTTAAGTCAGTGATTACTGTTGGGACTGTAATATTTATGCGCAATTACGATTCGTGCTAGAAATTCTGGTAATGGTGGATTCTTTCATGAATAATGCTCGATTTAAACTTCACGATTATATACGGTAGTAAAAAATAGCCGTTTAGCACGCGTAATTAAATTGAATTGTGTTTAATAAAAATAAAGTGGCTTATGTCGCGAAGTGGATACGCGGCGTTAACGAGGGATTTGCGCTTGCCCCTCTCGCGCGATAGTGATTTAAATGGGAGGGATTACAGAGTTAATAACAAAAATTTCATGCTAATGCGATCTTTATGGCTGCACCAGCAGATAAATACACAGGCACAATTCGCTTCTTAGCCTAAAGAAAGCCGCGCAAAAGAAAATCTAAAGAGGGGGAGGAGAAGACGCACGCGGAATCTTACTGGAAAGTAATAAATAACGTCGTCGCGTAGCAAAATCGTCCGTGACGGAGGGTTCTCGAAAAGGGCACACGCCATTACCTCCGACGTGTCTGCGGAGCGACAAGCTAGACTACCACGGCTACGAGCACGAGGAGCGGCGACGTCGATGGTGGCTCGTCATAGTGAATATTCCACTCGTATGGAAAATGATCGAGGCAGGGGAGAGAGGGCTCCGCGTACCAGATCAGACAAGAGAGGGAGAGACACAGGTCATCCGGGAGAAAGGAGAGGAACGAAGAAAAGAACGGAGAAGAATGGCGCGACGCATGGGGGAAAAACGTTTACCCTTCGACCGAAAATGAAAATTGTATTGTTGAACGCCCTTAGAAGAGAGGGCAGAGAACCCGGCATATTATATCCGCGTTAGCGCGCGTTGCCAGCGAGCGCTACGAAGACCGCGGTCAGCTCTTTCTTTCTCGATAGCCATCAATGCGCGTCATCAATAATCGCTCGTCTGACAGCTCGGCCGATTCCAGCCAGCGGGAGTCTTTCGAGGATTTCGATCCACCCGGATCGTCCGGGTAAACATCGCACGCTGGGAATGGTTACTCGCCGATTTCCTAATCAAGCTCGTACGATCTTCGCGACGATTAATTATCGCGCAATAATAATCGCGGTTGCTCATCATCGCTTCGATACTTAATCTTTACAACGCATGACGTCTTTATTGTATCTTTTGGATAATTATACCTTATTTAATCATATCTTAAATACTTTGTGCGCTATATACGGTCGAGAAAAAGAGGAACAATAACGTTTTGGGGAAAGGAGTGATAGAACAAGGCAAGAAATGGTCCGGATATAAATGCGGTGCATTATCGTAAACAAGCATCTGTCACAAACATATTCGTTGATCGAGTAAGTAGTTTTGTCGAAAAATAGTTATGTCGCGGCTACCTATATCGAGAAAAAAGAACAGATTTAATTCTGCGAAAAGAAGCAACTCGCCCGTTTTCGTCGATTCCCTCGGGCAATTTGTCCCGCTGCCGCCGCGCCGTCGGAAAGTTTAGTAATTTATTTGACTTTTTCATAGGCAACCTGGATATCTTTTTATATCAATATGCCGAATGGTCACAGAGAAGCTTCGAAACTTCTTGCTGAAACGCCATAAAACACGTAACGTATCCGACCCCATCAGATATGTCCGAGAATTTCCTATAAACAATTGTATATAGAACTAAATATTTTTCATACATATTTTTGGATGATAGAAAAAATAATTACCGGCTCGATTATATACGATTAATTTCAAGATTAATTAGGCCACAACTCGTAATTTATTTGGATATAATCATAACGGATATTATTTTATAATCTTAAACAAATAATAAAGGACCTCGTAACGCTTTTTGCACCTACTTGGATATCCCGGTGCATACCTCGAGTTTATTCAAAGAGAGGGATAATCGTTTCTCGAAGAGAGCGGCGCCTCGTCGGAAAATACCGGTGAATTTTTAGATGTAGGATGCACCTGACGCGCTACTCTGTTCGCGTCGGAATCTCCACACGTGCTGAAGGATATTAAGCCGAAGGAGAAGGATATGAGGTGTAACGACATCGCGCGAGGAAGAGAGGCAGGAGGATGGAAAGAGAGGGTGGTATCGAGGTATAGACTAGGATGCACGCTGCATTGCGTACATGACATCGATCTTCATCCATCAACCGCGCCTACGGTTTTCGCCGGGCGAGGAAGATTCTGCTGCGGTTTTCCCCGCCGCCAGAACGCCAGATGTACCGCGTTGCCAATCGCAGTGGCCGATCGCGAGAAAAGTTTTCACGTCGGCGTAACGCTGCGATTCGTCATCGCGATAACGTCAAGTCGAACGTGGAAAATGCCTTCACGCGCGACCGCGTTCACTCGTCGCTCGGATTTGCGACCCCCTTTTGCCGATCTCGTCATCGGCAAACGATTCGGTTTCGCTTGGCGTCGCGCGAGTGATAAATCGATGAACTAACAATCTACGATCGTTTAACCGTTTCATAGTAGCACGTACAGACATCGATACGCTTCCTCCGATTTATACAGTACTTCTGTTAATTACGACATAAGTTGTAACACACAAGATTTACACACGATTTCTCAAACAGCTTAGTCGGGGCTTGTTTGAGAGTGTACCGTCCCAAAGGGTATCGCGAAGTGTGCGAGTACCTAAGCCAAAAACCGAACGTGCTGTTAGTTGGACCGTTCGCTCGGCCATATCTGTCGTATCGCCTCGCAATCTCATTAATTTCCGGCAGCAATAAAAGCGTGGAACGGCGTGCCGCGCAGGTCCACGGGTACACGCGTGAGAGGCGGGCACGCCCAGGACACGCGCGTGCATCGAGAGAAACGACCGCGGCGAGAAGGATAGAAAAAGGGAGAGAGAGACTGCGGGCAGTGTCAGATAAAGAATCGGGAATAAATGCTTTTTGGCATTGCTCCTCTTGTTTGCCTTCGGTATTTCGCAGGGTCGGGTGGGCGTGCGCTCGTAAGGGCGAGAGACCGTGTCGATTGATGATGACGCCGATCTCTCGGTCGGTGGAAGAGGGAGAAGGAGAAAACGCGAGAGTCACTCGGTGCCATTGTGAAGCGGCACGTGCCGCCGCGATACAGAACGAGAGAGCGGCCGTCGGCCCGGAGCGTAGTCGAGCGTGGTAGTATCGAGACAGGCGAGAGTATATCGGCAGCCGCCACCGCCGTTACAATGGCCGACGGTTTCTCTCTTTCTCTCTCTCTCTCTCTCTCTCTCTCTCTCTCTCTCTCTCTCAACGTGCGAGATATACGGACGGAATTAATTGATACCGGCATCGTGATCCGGCATCGAGCAAGGGTTACGTAAGCACCGTGGAAAAAGCGTACCCACGTACACCGCGCCCGGCGCGGCGTCTCGAGGGAGACAGAGAGTCAGCCCCGCCGATTTGCTCTCGCGCTTTCTCTCGTCGCGGCCACGGCAAAGCATTTAAAGCGCGCGACACGTTCCTCACGCTTCGTTGATTTTTGATTGGCGGCTCGATCGAACGAGCACGACCGATGATCTGGCCGTAGCTCGTTATCGCGATGGCAGGTGGGAAAAGTCGGTGATGACACAGAAATACGAGAGAATTTGAATCAGCTTTCTCTAAAGTATAAAAAGGATATCGGTCAAAGCTCTGATAAGAAAATCTTGTTGATAAAGAAACAAAATGACTTTGTACTGGAAAAAAATTAATAAAGAACGATATTTCTTTATGACGAAAAAAATGTTGGTATTTATAAAATCTTACTGCTGCATCTCTTGATTTAACTGCATGTTTTTCCTCCAGCGCGTATTAAAACGATGTTAGTACAAAGCGATTCTGCTCGCTGTTCGCTGTTCCATAAAGAACCAACCCGCCGGACGAGGACGTCCGATCGCGAGGAACCGCGTTGCTCCTCCCATCCCTTGGAATACGTAAAGGCAAAGCTAATCAGGAGCGAGTCCACTTCTCATCGCCGGCGAAAACTTCGTTACGCATTCAGCGTGGCGTCGAGATTATCATATCCCTCGGATCCTTTGACGAGGACACTCGATCCTCGACGTGAAAGACAGGAAAAATATAAAACTTGAGGAGTCGTCTCCGTGCCGGGACGGAGAGGCTCCGAGAGGCTACCAGGGTACGTCGCGCGACTTCCAGCCTAGGACGACGGCAAAGCTCGTGCAATGAATAAAAATCTTTTGAAGTATCGCTAGGCGCAAATTAACGCATAATCGTCAAACGTAATGAGACGCCGGTCGCCGGAACGTTTCGCGACCCATCATCCATCCCGACGAGTCTTCTGCCCCGGGAAACTTTGATTATTTTTATAATGACTACGGTCTGTGTGTCGGTAGACTTCTTTGCCACCCCGTATCGTGCGCCATCGTTCCATGCATCCTAGCTCGTTTCTTCGAGCAATTTTTCGTCCCTCGACATAATCAGGGCTCTTGTGTTTTGAGAACGATTACATTAAACAGGTAATAACAATTTCTTAGATAGGGTGTTAACTCTGTCGAGAGATATCTATTAGAATATTAATTTTTCAAATTGATTGACGTTAGAAAAGGTGATTCCCGTTTTCGATAGTGAGAGAGAGAAAGGGAGAGAGAGATTATATCGTAAAGATAACCAGGCTAAACTTAGTGCCACGCAAATGTATTCGCACCCTTCGCCATTTTTGACATGTTCTCCCCTTTCACAAAAGACGTTTCCCAAAATCGGTGAGTGCGAACGTTAATGTCCGAAACACATTAGACGCGCTGCGTAAAAACGCAATAGATTGGAAACCGCATTTGGTTAGACGTCGATCACCCTTGTCCTGTTTCTCTCTTCTCTCTTCCTCTCTCTTTTTTCCGCTCTCTTGCATTAACGTGTCCCCAGTATTGCACCCAGGCTATTAACTAATGCCAGCACCCCTGTTGAACGCAATGCCATACGCGCACCAGTCAGCGAGCCGACCGACCGACCGACCGGCCGACCAACCAACCAACCATCCAGTCGGTCAGACAGGGTGCGCAGAACCACGCTGGTAGGACATGCTTGCTGCGACGGGACAGTTTAAGCCCTGATATATCGCCCGCCGACACTCCCAACTTCTGTCGCCGTTTCTGTAGCGCTTTTTTTTGTCGCGGTGAAGCACGGGCTGACCATATGTCCACAGAAATCGAGATCCCCATCGGGCGCGTTCCACGCGAATTCTCGCCTCCGTATGTAGAGGATAGTTGTCGCGCGTTGTTTCGATGACGTCCTAGACGAACGTTGCGCGAACACGGAGTCGAAGCCGAATCCATTTTTCCAACAAAACAGAACAATTAGAAAACTTCCTAAAGATAACTAATCTCTCCGTTTTCTCAGCATCGATTAATTTTGTATTAAATAGTTAATCTTGGTTCTGTGTTCGCCTGGATAACTGAATTCAGCAGTTAATTAAGTACAAAGTATGTAGTTATCAAAATATATCTGCTTATATATCATGATACGTATCGTGAATTATTATCAAGAAACATTGTTATTGGCTGTATCATAGTCGTAAGTTGTCTCCCTCGGTTAAATCGAATTGCGCCGACCCTTCTTCGAATAGCTGACAGGAGACGACGGATCGTTTACATGCTCGAACGATCTCTTGCTCCTTTACGCCTTTGGATTTCCGGATACGTAGGCGCTTTTAAACGGGCTTAGATAAGGCATAGCGTGATGGGCTCGGGAACCCCACTTCGCACGTAACAAATGATGCCACATGTTCGAGTCTTGACTCCCTCTCTTCTCTCTCATTCCTCTCTCTCTCTCAACGATACACCCGACGGACCTGCGGGGCACTCGACTCGGTGCCCGAGGACGTATGGAGCCCTCGCCACATGTAATTCGTACGGTTGATATTCACCGAGAAAGAGAAAGAGAGGTGGAGAAAAAGAAGGAAAGAGACACAATGCAGCGGGAGAGAGACGGTGACAATTTGCACAGGGCTAACTGCAGCACTGGGACCATTCTGGACGGTCGCGGATCGAATTGTTCCTACTTAGCTGTTAATGGTACCTTATGTCAGCCAGCACCGAAAAGATCCCGACAAATGGCGACTAATACGAAGGATATTAACAACACTTAACTCGAGTTACTATTGTTTGGGGGGGGGGGGGGGGGCTGGCACTTGATTCTTACCGAAATCCTGCATGTTCATTAACCCTATAATTAATAAATAATGTTAATGTTAATATCGTTAAATTACTTGCGAATTTATTATTGAGACATTATTATTATTAAAATTGAAGACGATATTATTAAAATAATCGCTAACTCTTACGTGAATATCAGTTTTACTTTTGAAAACTTAAGCTGACTTCACGTTCTCGGACTTTTTTTTTGGTCGTCATTTATGAAGAGGAAAACAAATCACGCGAGATATTGCGAACGACACTCGTCCGAAAAGAAACCGGCCAACGAGATAGCGTAACTAAAGTCGACGAATGCAAGCCATTGAGCCAGACAAACACCCATATGTATATATATGAATCCTTTCCAATCTTCTTCCTGCTCCTTTCATCCCATTGTCGCCGGTCAGCTGGAGTGCCACCGGCTCGCAGGTGGAGATCCGTCATCGCGAGCCGTTTAAAAAGACTAACCGATTGCCGGCCGTTCATCAAGTACTTACGAACGCAGCGACAGAGAGCGGGCTGGATATCCCTGGCGTCGCCTCTTTTCTTCACCCCGTTTGTCTCTTCCGCTTTCGATCCGCGCCGCTCATTACTAATTCTGACATATGTGCGTGCAGCTCACAAAAGCGCCCATGTCGCATTCAGATGCCCTGCTTTCGGGATCTTTTCGGGATTCCGCGCGCGAGGAAAATCGAAAAAGCTGTGAGCATGAAAATTTCAAGGTTTCACCATGCCTAAGAAATTATTTCAATTTGGTATGATGAATAATATCGACTGGGTGGTCTAATGTTACCGAAGACGAAGTGATTCTAGAATTCTTCAGTAAATTCTAATTTTTTAAAATGTAAATCTGTGAAAATTATGCCTCTAACGCTTTCCGTATCGGGTTCAGTTTTTGACCGACTGATCTCCAAAAAGGAAATTGTAGTTGTTCATTGGTGCTCATAAATGTCGATCGACGTTGCATTCAGCCGTAAAATCGTTGTTCGATCCGGGAAGTATACGTCGTTTGGGTTCCACGAAAAATAATCAGCGGGCGGATGTTGGCAATTTTTTGACGGGCAGACGGCTCAAATATAATTCGGCGTGTACTTCGTCACACTTTTGTATTGTATATTTACTAACCATCATTTTCTTTGATCGCTTCATCAGTATTATATCTATTTAATTGAATTAAAAACGAATCTCCATTTAATTTTTTAAAATAATGCAACAAAAAGAGTTTGGAAATGATATGCATGATTTTAATATACATATATTTTTTGGTTTAACGCATATAATACATCACTTAACATTAATTGACGCAATTCTTGTTACGAGTTGCGACGTAACGGGCGAGCAAACGACGAATAAACAATTCCATTACATTTATCAGATAATGAAAGGACAACGATAAAATTGCAATAGCGTGTAAGCGCGAGGGAAATCTGGAGTAGTCCACGGCGGGAGAAGGACAGTCCCTTGTAGGATAAAGAACCCACCGTGTCGTACTCGTTCTCTCCCCTTGTCATTAATACCAGGCGACTGTTACATATGGATGAGAAAGCTGGGTTAGGCCAGGACAGTACGCGGCGGTACGCGGAACGAGACGAAAACGACACGGGATATATAGGGAAGCGAACTCATCGACTAAAAGCATCCGCGGAAGCGGCCGAAGTCGTTTTGGTTTATTCTCGAATCTACGCCGTTATGGAAGCTCCTCTTATTCGTGAAGAGCCCAGGGGCCCACTCGTCACGAAGACGAGACGGACGGAGATAAAGCGAGTGCTCTTGACGTTTACCTTCGGTTTAAATTATCTCCCGCGAGCCGAGAGACGTGGCCAAAAAAAAAGCTTCGTCGTTCGCCGATTTCTCTTGGCGTCTCTTGACTCGCTTAATTTTCTCGAAAGAAAATCAAGAACTCGAAGTGCACTTGTATCTTTAACTTGAATGTCGCTTTACAATGGATAATTACAATCGTCCATCAGACGAGACAGTCGTTTGAATTCGTGATACTGCACGGTAATTTATTTACACATAAATTTGTATACGACAGTGTCTTTAACTCTCTATTTTTCTATCAAATTTTACAAGATTTTGTCAAATAATCATTAGGCTGACACGAAGACTATCGTCTGCTATTCACGATATAACGAATTATAGCTAAGATTGCCAAACAAACAAATCGATCGACCGCAACTATTTTGCATTGCCAAAAGGGTTAAAACACAGCGATAACTTAAAATGAGCGAGGCACACGGCGCCCCAGAATCTCGCAACCTCCGTTCTCTCCGTAGAAACGATAAATCTGCGCGCACGCCGTATATCTTGGTGTCCGGTCCAAGGGGAGTAAACGTAATATAGGTAATGTTCTGGCCGGCTACTTAACAAATTGCTACAAATTGCGGCGGGCGTTTAGCCGTCCGGCCGAATCTGCGGCTTCCTATATTCCCCCCAACGACTCCTCCCCGTTCGCGCACGGGGGGTTGGTTTTAGCTTTCGTCGGCCGAACGAACGATACGGTGGTGACCACATGGTGTTCCCATATGTCCACGCTACCGCGATGGTACTCACCCTAATTTCGACCGCTGTCCATCCGCGGGGTGCAGCGCGACGACGTCTGGAAGATGAAATCGCGGGCGGGAGGCGGAAGCTGGAAGAAGAATCTGGATAGGCTTACGAGAGATCGGCGAAGGGCGATCTCGTCCCTCTCTCGAAAACGAGAAGTACGATGATCCCAGTGGAGAGATGTTTGCTTGCGGGTGCGCCGATCTTGTTAAGTCACGGCGAATTGGCAGCTACAGCAAATTCGTATCGGTTCAATGACGCTGAGAATTTACCGCGGGTGCGGTCCGTTGCATTCCGGACTGATGAAATGAATGAGCGAGTTAGTATAAATAGCTGTCATCGTATTACCTTATCCTGAGCGAGAGAGAGGACTCTATTTCCTGAAGCTACAAGAGATTAAATCTCGATACTGCTAACGAAGAAATATATTTTGACAATTTTGGGACCGTTAATAGTGACTGTATATCAAATAGTGACTATATTATGCTAATAGTGACTCTAGTTATCAAAATTACAGCTTTCAGACACTAGAGTCTAATGCGGTTTCCAACTTTTTGAAAGTTTAGTTTGAGTAATTATGCTTTGCGGAGCATAATTACACTTCGTAATACTATTAGGATACTTATGTACCACGTCAAGTATTACGTCGCGCGTCGGTGTAACCTTCTTGGCAAATTACCTCGACTTCATCATCGACGTCAAACGCGAAACATATTTTCCAGACCATGCTCTCGTAGAATGGGTGACTCGTTCTTTTCGAAAGACGTTACCGCCGGAACGGCACCTGAGCCGGACACATTCTGGCGAACGCATCATTAATCGTCGGTCGACAGTGCGAGGTGCAGCTCTAATGACGCCTTAAAAACGATACCCTCGAGCCAATCAGCATGGCAGCGATCGCGTGCCGGCCTCGGATCGGCCAGGTTAATTTCACGGGTATTTAACGCGGTTTCGCTTAACAATGATTCAATCAAGACGGATTTATTTTGCCCGGGATTTGGGCGCTTGTCGGCGGCACGAGGCGCTCATTAAAGCTTCCCACTGTGGAAACGCCTCCAAGCCTTTTATCGGACTGAGCACGTTTATTTGACATTACCGCGCCTTTGTACGCACGATGCCACCGGTTAGAGCCTGCGTAATTTGCACAGGAGTAAAAATACCACGATTTCTTACACGTAAATTGGTTATAAATTCGTCAATGAATCTAATTATTTATTTTTGAAGATAGCAAATATATGTTTAGTTAATTTAGTAAAACAGGAAGATTTTTTTCTCTTTTTTTGTTTTAAATTTTCATTATTCTTAATAATTTTCAAACATAAAGACTTTTGATATATTATATACCTCTATTTTGAACTATATATTTTCTCGATTTAGTTAAACTGCTGAAAGACGTGACGAGGAGACATCATCATCCATGTAGATGCATCGGACCGGACCGCAAATTTTGGTTAGCCGTACGTCGTCGCCGTACCGTCCAGAAGGGGGTTGACACATGGGAGGGGAGGATAGGAGATCGGTTCGGCAATTCAGAGCCCGTGCGAAATGTTGTCAGCCAATTTTCTTGGCCAGTGCCTCCGAATGCCGCAGATTTCCATCTAGGTCCGTTCTCGGTGCTGGCGCCGGTGTGTACGACGGTGAGTAAATACACCCTTTTCCATCCCCCTGGAAGCGGACGCTCGTCGTCGCCATCGTCCTTCGCTCCTCCTGGCCCATCATCGAGGTACCCCTCACACCCTCGGTGTCTCCTCATCTCGCCAACCACAACTGTGATTATAATTCGCAGCTCTGACAGAGCCACCCGCTCTCCTGATTCTCCGCCGTCCTCCCTCGTCCCTTCCGCCCCCCTCTTCGTATCCCCCGATCCACCCCATTCACGGCGCTGGACCGGGGATCGGACGCTGTGTAAAGGATTATGCACGCGGATTTAACTGATGAATCACATTGTCGTCTTGATTCGCGGTGGCGTTAATTTTCGATGCTGCGCCGCAATGCGCGTCGGCAACCGTTCTGCCCTCAAACGATTCACGCGTGAGCGCGTTAGGGTGTAAAGAGTACCCCGTCCGTCACACACGTTGGAATATTATTTATTTGTGATAGAAAAGCCAGGAAAATAATTTTTAAATACTTTAGTTACTTGAGTAAAAAATAACTCCAAAGAATATGTGAAAGGCTTTTGAACGATGTATTAATTGTAAGATGTCTTTTCGATATCTTTACGGCGTCATTTAGATTATCTATTGTTTCAGTGTAATTATAAAGTTTTATTTTAATATCTTATTTATTCTACATCTGAAGTTTATTATTCGTAATACAGGACGTCGAAATTTTCTTGACGCGTTGCAAAAATCGTATTATCAACATTTCTTTGTTGACTGTTAATGTTTTGATATCGATTTATATTCGTGTTGGGTATTGCTGAATTGCAAAATGTGTTTGCCGTTGAATTCCCAATCGCTTATTTACGGCAGTTATCAATGATTATTTATAACTATGTACAAAAGAACACTTGAAAAAGGATGACGTTAATAATACATCAGTCATACGTCAGACCGCGACAAATCAGCGTCCACAATTAGTTCAAACCACCGTCGACGCGTATACAGAAAACTCGTCTCGCTTAATGCGTCGCAATAAGTATCCCGCGATTGCCGGATGTTGATTCGTCGCTTGTAGCGGCGATCATTCATCGCGATCGTTTCTTCGGGAGATGAGGCGGCTTCCGCTGCCGCGCCGGGTCGGGTCGGGTTTCGAGGTGTTCCCCTCCGCAAGAGAGCACAATTGCTGTCCCGCCGTCGAAGCCATCGGGCAAACAGTTTCCATTCGTTCGGAAACGCTTCTAATCTGCCAACATAGCGGATCAATGAGCGGCGGGCCGAATTAACCGCTTCCCGTTTCGACAGACCGCGATATACCGGGGATTATTAATTTTGCCAATAACGCCGCGAGGGTGCCTCCTCTCTCGGCACAGATGGCGTATCACGAGTCAATATAGTTTTCCGCCACGAAACCCTCGCACTGCGGGAACACGTGATGGGTTCTCTGAATTTTCGTTACCACACTGCTAATTATTTCTTTGACCTGCGCCCATCGCATTTGGTTGTTCATTGCTTAAGATGATAGAGAAATCGTTAAAGAAACGCGCTAAAATAATGTTGCCTAAAATATTATAAAACAATATATCATGATAAATATTTTGTAGACTATTGTGGAGAATAAGATAACGTTGTTAATAATGTTTCGGGATGATTGTTTATCTAACAATACATTAGTCATGATTTTTAATCTTAACGGTTACTTCGTTTTTGCGCTGGATTATACTAAAGCTATTATTAATGTGCATAATATTTATATGAAAGAAAACATTTGTTATTTGCTACTGACGTCAACCGTGCTGCTGTCTGTTGCACGTGCAATTAACTGACGCGTGATATTTATTAACTCTTTCTAACATCCTTTACTTCGCGGAAAGTATCGCGAGACGACGCCTCTCATAAAGACGATATTATTCCATGTCCGATGGTTCTTTCTCAAGGTTTACTGGTATCGTTGCGAATCTACATTTCACTTAAATACGACGGACCGTCCGTACACGTACTTATACGACATGCAATGTACTCGAACTTGTTCGAGTAAACGACGACGAACAGGAGGAAGAGAACGAGAAGGAAAGGAAAGAAGAAGAAGATGACGAAGAAGAGGAAGAAGAAGAAGGCGACGAAAGAGAGCACGAGGAAAGGAAGGAGGAAAGTCACGAAGGTGGGGGAGAAAACCGATGCTCCTGCCAGAGTCAGGACATGATCGTGGACCATGGACCTCTACGGAGAAAGGAGAATAAAGTAACCTCCTCTGTATATATGTGTGTATGTGCTTCTACATACGGGACGAAGGAAGAAGAGGAGGATACAAAGAGGGTACCAAGCGTAAGCAAGAAAGGGAACGAGGAGCGCAGCGCAGCGCGGCGGCGGCGGCGGCGACGAAGGTGCGGTAAAGAGAAACGACGGAGGAAGGCGAGAGAGAGAGAAAGAGAGAGAGAGGCCATAGACGGAGATAGCAGAGAGCGGCCGCGCGTCAGGGCGCGGGACAGAGATAAGAGACGAAGAGAGAGGAGAGAGAGGACAACCCCCTCTTCTTCCTCGGGTTGTGACTCCGAACGCCGGCGATATCTCGACCAATCAAATCACGCCGCGGGCTCCGCCTTTTATCATTATTTTACTTGTTTTCCCTTTACTTCACCCTCATTGGATGACATTCCCCGGGCCATATCGCGGGACAAAAAAGACATCCGCTCCCAGAAGAGGACTCCATGCTTCCTCCCGGGGTCTGGTGTCCTCCGGTACCCTCCTGGTACCTACCTTGGTCCAGCAGAGACCTCCTCCAGCGGGGAACCTTCTCCCGCCGCTCTCTCGCCACTTTGCTCCTTGCCTGTCCTTTGCACGTGCAGCGATGGAACTTGTACGCGATGCTGTGAAACTCTGACAGCGTCGCGGTTTGACTTTGTGCCCCCAAAACCGGCCGAGCCAACAGCGAGTTCGTAAATTATTATATCGAGCGATCACCTTTGACTTTGATGCATCTAAGAGGTCACAGTAACAGCTACGCCCAAGAACATGAAAATCCCCGATCTTAATAAAATTCCAAGGAAAACATCTCTATTTATTACTTGGGAAAAATATCGACAAATATCTGTCGATGTATCTCGATGTTGTATAATAATTATTTATCGTTATTTGAGTACCTACCTCCAAAGTCATCTTCTTTTGTAATACTTATCTGTTCATGTCCAATTGTGCAATAATTGACATTTAACGGATTCGTCATCTCGTCCGTTTCTCGGACGATTAAATCAATAACTTACAATTACGGGATTCTCTTTCCTTGGAGAAAGCTAGCGATTATTCAAACGATCGAAGGACTCGACCAAAAAATCGGTTCGATTCGTGAGCCTCGCGGTCGTGACGGGAGAATCGAGGATGAGAATCGCGACTGTCGCGGTAGCCGCGGGTGAATTCGTATCGATTCGTCCGATGCGTCGGGGACGTGATTGACGAGAATCACTCGTCAAGGATTACGCGGTTCGTTGGTCGAGACCGACGGTTTTGGGGCATGAATACGTAGACAAATATATAGATATAACGGCGTATCCGTATTCGCCAGTGGCCGCTTCCCAAATCGCGAAGCCTGAAAATTGCCCCAGGGACACCCGTCTGCAACTTCTACTACAACGGAATATTATGGCTCAACAAACGGGACCAATAACTTTGAACTTGCTTGATAATTTCATGAAATCGTTAACACATTATTAATGCGCGATATCATCTGCTCTCCATTCGGTGATGTTCTCGTTGCTCTATTCCTTTTAGTCCTATATCTCTTTTTAGTATTATTTAAATAATTAGTTCAAATTTACAGTCTGTAAGATATTAAAAATAGCGTTGTAAAAAAATTGCTTTAGTTGTCCGCTTGCATTACAAAATGATTTTTAATCTTTATTTAAAAAACTGCCACATAAAAAAGAAAAGTAATTTTTCTAAAGTCGAAAATAATTTCAACTTTCCTATTAATCAAAGTATTTTCGAATTGAACACTTGTTACAATTTTTAACGAGAGTCATTTCAATCTCGGTAGGGTTTTAAATATATTACTATCCAGTTTTTTTGGAATTAAAAAATCTGATCGTCGATTTTTCTCGACGATCATTTTTCACAGTAATTGCAGATAAAAAATTATTTTCTACCTTCTAATCTTAGTGAACGATTCTCCAATGTCTGTCGTGCATTTCGGACGAAGTTGAAATTGCAAGCCACGGTAACCGTAATCCACGACGCATAAATTCTCTCGCGTGCCTCTCGCGGACCTCAAAAGGGGAAAAAAGATTCGGTCGCACCTACGTATGTCTCTGATCTGGCGTTGCACACGCTGCATTGTATGTATATCGGACGGCGTAGACGAGGGGGCGAAGAAAGGCGGGAGGGGGGGATTGAGAGTCACATACCTGAAGAAACAATGTTAGTCAGGGAGGACCGAAGAAACTGTGAGCAAGTGACAATGGAACGAAGGTATAAGAAAGGGATCTGTTAGAGTTCGAATTCGGTTGAGAGATCTGTATCGTTGATGACGAAATGATATTTTAGTATACACTTTTTTATTGAGTCCATTTACTAATTATGTCAATGTCGATAATGATTGATAATACACACTGCAACCGATATATTTAATCCTATACATCGTTTTTTCTCTCGTTAATCACTATTTCTTTTGCTTATATTTTTTGTAAAAATCTTAACTTTTTGTGTCTCCTATTTTTTTATTCTTAAATATTTGCAAAATATTGTCAGAGACTTTAATAGAACTTATATACATAATTATTGCTGTTAATTATGTATTATTCTGGATAAGCAAGATTTCTGGAGACTAGTGCGCGTATACGAGTGAAATAACTTCGTTTAAAATATTTTTCGTTTTATATGTTGCATATTATATTTCTTCGCAATAGCGCGATGTCCAGACGAGTGATGCATTCCGACGGGAATTTCGAAATTTTTTCCGGCAGACGCTTCGATCGGTGCGTTTCCCGTGGCAGGCAGATAGTGATTTGTTCGAAAAGCAATATAGCGGGTTATCACCGTTGTGGAGGAGTACGAGGCGACGAAGGAGGCGCGGATGAGCGCGCGGGACCGAGCGTGGGGGGCCCCCGGAAAGGGGGAAGGCACGAGGGGTGCCCTTTTCCTGAAATTTGCATGAGGTATTAAAGCGCGGTGGCTGCGTTCACTAGCGGAGCTCCTGTTTGCCGACACCGAGTGCGGAGGATCAAAGGGGCCCTCTGCCAGGCTTACGTCTCTCTTCCCTTCGGGAATGAGTGATGGGAAGGCAGAGAGGGAAGCCGAGAGAGAGAGAGAGACAGAGAGAAAGAGGGAAACAGGCAGAGAGAAAGAGAAAGACCAAGAGACAGTCCGAAATAGAGCAGAGGGATTCGCCGCCCAGCCTTTGGCGCGCGCATCTAGAAAAGCTCTCATACGACAGCCAACTTTAGATCTTGGATATCGCGGTCTTTGTCGTTAAGTCGTCGATTGTACGGCTGATTTCCTTCCCCGCCGCGAGATTTCAACTCTGTTACTCCTCCTGTCGTCGTAGGTTCATGAGATGCACCACCGACTTTGCCGCACCGTGTTTGCTTTTCGTCGACAACGATTTCGCTTTCCGAGTATTCGTGGAATTTTAATACTCGTTAACAATCAGATTTTTAAGCAAAGCCACCGAACGCTTTTGATTGCTTAAGCAAGCTAGGTATTTGCCTGAAGTTTATGTATTAATGATAATGAAAAATCAGTATTGATTAAAATACTGATTGATTGAATCAGTATTTTAGATTAATAACAGTAGTTTTTACGAAAATCTTAAATTATATAAAATTAATTTCTTATTATACAATATAACATATCAAAAAAAATTTTTAGAATGGTATTCTATAGTATTTCATGATTCAAATACTCTAGGACTA
The DNA here is from genome assembly GCF_003070985.1 of Temnothorax curvispinosus. Classification (NCBI taxonomy): domain Eukaryota; kingdom Metazoa; phylum Arthropoda; class Insecta; order Hymenoptera; family Formicidae; genus Temnothorax; species Temnothorax curvispinosus. The sequence continues at coordinate 384,898 of NW_020226364.1, read as the reverse complement.
GAATAAATAAAAGACAAAATAAAATATTAAATAAACGATAAAAGATCCTTACATTCTTCCTCTTAACTCTTAGCGATTTCACACGCGACGCTACTGACGACCCTAATAGAATCGTAGATATAATTATCTTGTTAATGAGTTAATCGAACCTTCCGATTCTTGTCCCGCGCGTTGTTAATTCGTGTCATGCAAAAATATAGTATGGCGCCGACGGCGGGGAATCCTTGGGCAGTGGACAAATGATATTCCGAGAATGTTAACGCGCGTAAGCGTATTCTTGCTCGCATCGTGTCCCGTAAAAACATTCGCTGGCAGTGATGTATGCCGACGAAGGCACGCATCGCATAAGTAAGGAGAGCCTTGAGCCGATTCATCGGCTAACGGGGGAACTAGGCCTACGAAACTACCCGTCGAAAAAGACCTTTTCGGTTCTTCGAGATGGAAATTTCGGCGACCAGACGCGCTTGATCCTTTTAAAGACATTTGTCATTGCCAAAAATCATTGACCGATTTTCTTTGTTTTCATATACGGAAAACAATCCCAAATCCAATGCTCTTTTAGAACCCGAGCATTTAGCATAATGCGCAACTTGTACCGATGGTGCCTTTACTTCCCTTTCAATAATCTACCAAAACGTTTCGCCTTGCGAACATGCTAAATGTTACCAAGATTAATGACTGTTGTGTTAATTTATTAATGGCGTCACCTAAATTTCATAAAACGATTTTTTAGCGAGAATATTTGTTTGCTACGAGATCGCTACAATAATTATATTCCACTGACATCATAGAACAGCTGGTTACTCGCCGGCACTTTCGGACGTGAATAAAGTTACCATCTCTCCGGCGTGCTCGCCGGAATGATTCACGAGGCGTAGGATCACGGCGGCGGCGTTCCTCGCGACAGCTAAGCGGGTGCCAAACCACATTTTAGGCGAGCTATCCACGGCATACCTTAGCTTCCAGCATAAAGGCAAGGATATCATTCCGCCGGTTCGTCCTGTCGGCCGGTAGGTAGGCAGGCAGTCAGGCGGGCAAGGCAAGGCAAGCACGGGGACACGTTGCCGGCACGTTGCGTCAGGAGGAGGGGAATGCAAAAAGGTCGCGGCCCGGGCCGGCCCGTCGCGTTTTACAAATTATTCAATTAGCCCCGCGAATTAAGGTATGCATATTCATCGTTCTCTGATACGCGTATGCGCGCTTCCTGCGAAATATATACTATACCGGGTGGTGTGCGCGCGGGCTCCACCCCGGGACGCCGCGCCGCCGACGCCGCCGACGTCACGACGCATAAACAATTCGTGCACCCGCGCGTTAGACGCTCTAACGAACTCGCAGCTGCATCCGAAATGCATCCGTTTTGCTGGCGCGGTAGGGGGTAGGAGAGGGAACGGTACGAACCGCCCGCGCGTATTCCTCCGTGTTCGCGATGCAGTTGCGCGGATATACATACCTGTATGTACGCGCACGCCGATCTCCATGCGGCGCGGCTCGTTTTTCGAGTTGGTTCGTTCGCGAAAGGGAAAAGGGTTGAGAGAAGATTTATACGTTGTCTGTTTCCTTTATTTTTTTCGCGAATCTTTCCTGCTGATGCTGATATGGACTGCTGTTGAGATCATTACATCAGTATCTTCACGACAAAAGTCGGTTATCCATCGTTCACTGACCCCTTAATAAAAAATGTAAATATCGTTGCAATGTAAATTAATTTTATGGATACGAGAATATTGTTTCCTCAATAAGAATTAAAAAGTTTCTAACGCATCGGTTTGATCCTAAGATTCTCTTGTTATCATCAAATAATAGTAGAAACTATAGTAATAATGTTTCAAAAATAAAAGAAATTCAATTGACTAACTCTTGAACATATACGATTTTCAATTCAATTTCTCTCTTCCGTGTAACACGCAATTCGATATGTCATTGTTTCTAGCCGCGCAATTCGTCTCTCAGGCGTGTAACGAAATCGCGCTGGCGATTCTGCGTATCGATGTCGCACGCGCCGCTCCGTCGCGTGATAACCGAGCGAAACGTAAAGACCGAAATTAATTGACAACGCGGCGTGGCGCGGCGCGGGCCATGGCGCGCAAAACCACCGGGAGGCGATGTGGCTGCATTATTATTTCTTCCGGTAGATAAAACCGCGTGCGCGGCAGCGGCAGCGGCGCAGCAGAGAATAAAATATCGTGTACGTGAAATAGGTACGCGCGCGCCGTGTACCGTGCCGCGACCGGGCGGAGTCACGGGTCGGGTGTTGCGTTTAAAACAACGCTCGAGAAATGCACATTTTAATCGTATTACTAATAGCTCGACGTTTATAAGCCTCGGTGTGTCTCATGAATACGCATATTCCTCCCGGTGACAACGGTACAAAATTAATGAACGCCGGAATACTCCGCACCTACGAAGACCGATGTGCGACGCGACGCGACGCGACGCAACGCAACGCAACGCAACGCAACGCGACGTTCCGCCGGTGACTTTTTCCGCCCGCGAACGGGACCGCCCACGCGCTGCCCTTTTCTGAAATCGTTTTCCCTTGGGACTCCTTTTTTTCCGCGTAAAACGTTTCCGCCACGCCTCGACGTTTCATTACGAATCGAGGATCTCCGCCGCAAAATCTGTCCACGATTTTGTTTCTCTCGTTCGTTGTTAACAAATAATTGTGTACGATAAATCAGCTACGGTATGTAAATAAACTAAGGATTTATACGATTTTATTCGCCGATAAGTTGTTACCTTGACACGCAAAGATTTTATCGATATCGCGTCGCACAGTTTGTTGCAAAAAAATGTACGGCAATGTTACGAGATGCATTAACGCTTGTTTGAGTGATTCATTAAGCCTCGTGAATTTTGTATACTCGTGTAAAAGAATTATGCAATAATTTATGAGAGTTAAAAGAGTCATTTATTTAATTACATCGAGTTTAGAATTTCTAAAACTGACGTTTTCTAAATCGTTATGTAGATTTATTTCGGCAGTAACAAGAAAGCGGCATGTATGAAGGCAAATCGAATGCATATTTATGCTCTCGTTAACGATGATCCCGATGAATGATGCGCGTGTAAACGTTACACGTAAGAAGGGGGGCTATCGTCGCGTCGTTACGTCGAAAGTATTAATAAGTGCGCGCGTTCGCCGGGATAGAAATTTGCATTGCACAAATTACAGGCGCGGATTATACGCTCGCCGAGCATATCTACGTAAATAGTCGGATATAATAATTCCGGTAATTGATACCTGTGCGTATATACGTTCCGTAATTACGTTTAACTACGGTCGTTAATAAGCGTCCAAACAGCGAAAATTTATAGAGCGTGTTACAAGTGTTTCGGGCGCTAAGGAATTATCTGCGTAGGTATATTAGTTAATCACACGCGTGATTAGCAGCTGTAGAGATGACGTGATGACGTTCACGATAACATTCTTCCGTTGTCGGGATTTCCATGGTAGACGTCGATCAAGTTAAAGTTCAATCGAGATGTATCGCCAACGGGATAGAAATTATTGACGTATTCTCAACTCGTTCAATTGACATTAACATATTTCGCATCACCGCCATTACTCAAATTCGCCAGTTTCACGATGCTATCTTGCTTCGGAACGAGTTACGTTCATTTACGGATGGATTAAGTCATAACGATATCTAGTTATGCTAATGCACGAGTTTTTTTTTCAATCATTTTGGTCGGTGGATCACATGGCGATTAGTATCCGGTGTGGAATTTACCTGCAACGTTTTCAACTGGAGATCAAATCGTAAGAGCGATTTCTAGATTATAAAACAATGTTTTGCTTTATTACACGCGATATTCGGAATGAAATAAAAAGAAAAGTGAGCAAACGTCCTCGTTCGAACGAATAGAGAAACAAGTTTTACTTCCTCCGCGCTTCTTCCCGCAATACGTACTCGTAATATCTTTCGTGCTTGTTTAATATGAGGCACGTCGCGTAAGTACACGTTACATAAAATGGCAAATATCGGTAGGGCTTACTGCCGTATTATGCCGACGGCAGCGGCTTTATTACGCGACATTCTCCGGAAGGAGAAAAAAAGAGAAGAGAATACAGGAAGGCCAAGATGAAGAGGCCAGGGGCCTCGAGGTCGGCAGATGTCCAGGATGTCGCTGTTATAAGTGTCTACGCACCACGCGGGACGATTCTCCATTATGTATAAATACATATACGAAGTTCGGTATCCCCAGAAATGCGACTGCGACCTGTGCCCTTTGAAAGGAGCAGCTGGGAAACGGAAACTCGCGAGAGTAATCTTAACGAGTGTTTATTGTTCTGCCGGATATAATTGTATGGATTTACCGGTTATCAAATAATAAATATGTACACTGAGAAAAAAAAATTTTCTGCATTTTAGTAAAAATTAGTTTGCATACAACTGTGACTCCATTTACTAAAATGAAGAAAATTTTTCTTTTTATATTTTTTTCTCAGTAAATACACAAATACTAATAAAAAAGAAATTTTTCTTCATTTTAATAAATAAAGTCACAATTGTATGCAAACCAATATTTATTAAAATGCAGAAAACTTTTTTCTCAGTGTAGGAAGAAGTAGAGATTTGCCATAATTCCTGACAAAAATTCTATTAAATCCTAATAAAAATTAAGTTAAATTAGAGGTATCACTTATATAAAGATACATAAGAGCAGGTGATAGCTTCAATCGAACATTAGATATCGAGATTGTTTGTTTTAGCGGTGATATTTTATAAAGACAAAAATTTTTTCGCACTTTGGTTTAAATATTACTTTAGTATTTTATCCTGAATATATAATTCAGAGCATGGTTACGGGACGCCATAGGTCGTTAGCGACTGCACGATGCTAGGCGCAAAAGTTAGCGATCTCTATGGATCGTTGGCAGGTAACTTTTTTTCGCGTGACTTTCGCAGGAAGAGAGAAAAGCGCGCCGTACGGGCGAAAGGGCTCTGGAACGAACCTAAAGGCGAGGCAAGGTATTTCCACAGCAAGAAGAACCGCGATTAGAACGATTACGGGGCTGCGGCGTGCGTGTGGAACGGTTCCATATATCTAGCCAAGCTTTGCGCAAACGTGCGCTCGGTCTTGGTCTCAATTAACGCAATTACTCGCTCCCTCGTCTAATTACCTATCAAACGGAATTATTATCGCGCGCGCGTATCGTCTCTAATGAACGTTATTAATTGCTTGATAATTTTTCGATAAAGCACGCCGCGTAATCAAGTTATTATCCCACAACGCTCGTTTCCGTTTTTAAGATGCCGCCGCCGTCGCCGTCGAGTTATTTTTCTGCCTCTTCCGTAAATACCCGTGAATGTCTCGAACGTTTAAATGTTTCCTCGAGCGCGAAACGATGGAATTCACGAGCAAGTAAGCGGGTTTGAAGAGAAACAAAAGCGTGTGAAATAAAATCTCTCTCGCAACAAAAAGCGGATAGGTATTAGAAATTACGGGATTAGGATTAATTAGGATTCGGTTCACTTCCACTTCAAGTCTTTGAAATCTCGATAATGCGCGCAGCGCGAAAGGCCGATCGTTGGGAAGTAATGGACGTTTTTCAAGGAAGCGATGATAACTTAAGCATCGGTTAGGGGCGCCGCTTCGAGGCAGCGCGTGCAGCAGGTGATATCAAACTGAAGAGCCGTAAAATTCCGTGAGCGAGACCGAGGGTGACGCTGGCCAAATAACAGCCGGGGATGTCCCGTCACGGGCGCTTTTAAGGCACGACCGCTTCCCCTAATTTCTTATCTGCCGGGGCCAATTTGATAGATCGGCGATATAGAAAGTAGCCTTCTATAAAACGGGGCAGCCTGCGCGCCACGGCGGACAGGTGCACACCTTGTCCAGGATGCACACACATATCCAGCCGGGAGAGTGAGACCGACGCACCTGACCGACGACGCGGCTATAACCGATGCGGCTTATACTTCGGTGTCTTTATTACCAGTCAGTGCGCGCGCGAGATCTCCTCGCGTAAAAGCGCGAGATACTTTCACAAATTACGAGATAATCAGAGGTTTTCGTGCATGGTGCACGCGCGTTATATTGCGCGCCGCGTACGTACCCGCATGAAATCGAGATTGCGACGATTATATTATTGAATGCACGCACAGAGAAAGAGCAAACGCCATTAATTATGCCGCCGTTACCGCGATTATCGTAATCCTTATCCTTCTCACCATCGTCAGCGCTGGCGGGATTATCGATACTATGAATTTACGATAATGGTACGTGTCTCCGCGAATTCAACTAATTTTATGTGATTTTAATAGGCGAGTACACGGCTATTAGAAGTGCCAACACGTATACATGTCGTGACATGATAGAGACTTGAAATCATAATTTTTCTCATGGTTTTAATTGTTTTCTGGTAATTCTTTTTATCAATGAAGCTAATTTCTCTGTTTTTCACTCTCATTAATACTGAAAAAATAGTTCAAAAATTGATAGCGGTAAGATTTCTCAATACATCATTTCTCTTTTAAATAAAATTGTATATATATTTTTAAGACGTAGTTACTGTTAAGCATCACGGTTACTGTTTACTGATAATACCCGAAGAACATTTCCGGCGTTTCGCGTACTTTGGAACGAATACTTCGGCCGAGTCGTCATGACGCAAGAAGCCGGCTCGCGCTCGGTTTAATACATGTAGCACGACGCAGGGTTTTTGAGCGAGCATGACTTCAACGTTCCCACGAGACGTAGGCCCGACTTTTGTCCCATGATCGAGCAAAGCGAACGAGCTAGCGAGCATCCTCCGACGAGCCGACGAGCCCGGACGTTCGCGCACGCACTCATGACGGACGGACGGACGACAAGCACGTACACCACACACAGAACGTGTATGGTACAGTCCCAACCGTGAATAAGCCTTCATTTTTTATAAGAACGGTAGCCCAAAAGTCTTTATAAAGTTAACGAGAGAAAGGGAAGAGAGAGAGAGAGAAACAGAGAGAGGAATTTGTTTCTATAAAACCTATCTTTTTACATATCGTTAAATTTATTGCAAAAACGCATGTAAGGAAGACATAATGGACTAAGGAATAATTACACTATAGGGATATAAGGATATAACTGCAAAAGCGATGTATGGTCATAAATTGCCGGTGGCCTTTGAAAAAGATTTAGCGATAGTAGCACTAGCACGGCCTTGCTCCAATTTCGCAAAAATTGAAGCTTGCAAAGATCACGGGAGGTTTCGCGGTTAGGCTGTATTTTCGGCCGAGTGTGTTTAGCCAATATATTTCAGTGATTTAAAGGCAGATTGGAAGTTCGAGCGGGGCCACGCGAGACCCGAGTCTCGGGACTATTTGTGGTGGCGACTGTATGCACACGTGATAATACACACGCGAGCACACAAAAGGTTCAGCTTTAGTACGGCGGTACGTGATACCAGTTTCTACGTGGGTGCTGGACGTTTTACGACTTTCGGTGGACTCGGAAAGAGAGGGATGTCTCTCTTTCATAGGACAGGCAGTGAATTTCTCGTTTGATTCCGCGATAGGTATCTTATCTGCGTGCGCGACGACGAGTTTCACGAAATATATCAGTCTCATGTCTGGTACATTTCCGCGACGCGACGGTTGCCGCGCCGCTGCCGCGCTTGTAAAAGAGGTGGCAAAACGTAATTAAGACGCGTGTGTGTGGGTTAATATTATATTAAATACTCGTTATTTGTTATCTCAATGGGAAAAGCGTAAAAGAAACGAGATACTTTCTTTTCTTTTCCTACAATTGTAAATCAACTCTTGGTTCGGGTCCAATTAAAGGAGGCGCGGCTCTTAGATTTTAGCGGTGCGTAACCGGAACGCTACGCGTGTAACGTATGCGCCGTTAAATTAGAGAAGAAATCGGGAGATAATTATTAGCACACGGAAGGATAGCTGATATAATCGTAAGAGAGTCTCCGGACTGACGGCCGGCTGAAAAATGTTGTTTTGTTGCCGTGTCTACGGTGCGTTACGATGTGTATCGATCCTGCATTATATTTGTTCACCGCGATTGCGACTAGAAACGCAACTTGAGAATTTATTCGGGCTCTCCCCTTTATCCATAAATTAATTAACGTATTAAATTAATAAGGCCAATCTCACGATCGTTGTCAACGCGTGCTCATTTATTAAAACGGGTATAGGGTGTATCAGATGCCGTGCGCTTTCTCTCGGGTTTGGAATATATAAAATTTGTAGCTAAGAGAAAACAAGCAATTTCTATATATATTACCGATAAAAAGTAATAAACATATATAAATTTGCCACCGCCAAATTATTTCTTTTAACGTGAGCGCTTAGCTGCGAGCAAATTTGAGACGATAAACGCCCAACCGCCGAGATATAACGTTTACAAGCCATTTGTGTAGATCAACTAAAATTTTTTTTTCTTGATTTTATCATTTTCCCTATACATTATTAGTAATTAGACTCTTCTCTTCCATAATAATATCGGTGCCCAGTATCATCATCGATTTTCGTCGTTCCCTTTATTCCGACGGCTAGTTTCAACACTTTTGGGGTCTCGTCTCTTCCGCTCGTTAACCAGGAAGAGTCGGGGCTTATGGTAATTTAAAGTAGTCATCCCCAGTCGATTCTTTCCTAAAGCTATTAGGCGATCATCTCGGATTATCCTACGATTCCGGGTTTACTCGAAACTCGACTTTTCTAAGTTTTCGCCCTTTTGCGTGCTCGCAACACATTCAGTCGTGTATGCTTGCTTTTCACGTCGATCCGCTAGGATTAGCAGCCGGATATACGCGGTATACTCTGAATAAGAAAAAAAAAGTTAATTCTGTCAAACGAACGAAAACTGTAAGAGGGCCTCCTCGAACGTTTCTCGTGAGAAACGACGAGGCCATTGGAGAAATGTTATTCTCGCCGGTGCCAATTACCAGCGTAACAATTATCAGATCTCGCCAGATCGGTAATTATGTATTACGTCGGTACAATGTTGGGTTTATTACAACCACGCGGTCTTATCTCTTGTGATTGTATTAGTTAGGAAATCATTTTTTTCCCCGCATGCCGAGTAACTGTACCGACCCCGGGGTCGTTACCACATTATCATTACTTACGTCTTTGTTATCGAGAAAACGCGACCTGCTCTCGCGCGGCAACCTTACAATTAGATTCTCAGGGTGTTATGAGGGCACCGCTATTGCCGCTCGTGTCTCGCTATTGCGCCGACGTGCGTGCGCGCACACGGCTCAGGCCGAGAGAGATAATCGAAAGAAAATACAGTTAAAACTATCAATGTATACGCGTCCTAAGTGGCCGTAAATTATAATTACCGCAAAATCCCATGGCATCGCGGCGACGATAAGTCATATTATAATGGCCATTAAACAGAGTAGGTAGCGTTGCATGACTCCGTTCATTTTGACGAGGCACTTCTTTTGGAATAAAATAAGGTATCTCAGAGAGAAAAGTCGAGGCTATTAAAAATAGGCACAGAGAACGAGTGGGAGGAGATCGGAGTTTTTTTTCCCATATCGAAAATTAGCGACAGATTTGACGGAGAGTCGTCACGCTAACTCCGCGCTGCTGTCGTCGCGATTTTTATAAATCGTTTATGACGCGATCACGTGAGACAGACTTACGTACCTGCGCAAAGGATATCGCGGACAAGAAGGTGGTAGCAGTTTCCAACGAGGCGCCTTACGGGGAGTTCCCGACAGCACGGAATAACTTTGCGGTTGATTTATACTTCCGACAGGCGTAACGAGCTTGCGGTCAGGCTGCGGCGTCACGCGTCCATCGCCTGCACAAAAAAGAAATAATAAAAAGGATAAATCAATAAGATATTGCGTATTTTGTTTCTCATCGCGCAAATAAACGGTATACCCGCACCAGTTTGCGCTCAGTTTCCGTTGACGCCCTCAAATTGAAAACTTGACATAAATAAAATTACACGCGCGATGCTATGGGAATTGTCTTTTCAGTTCGAAATATGTATTGCACACGCCAAGATTGAAAACATCTCGAAACGCTATAAATTCATTATATCACTTACTTATAAAGTGCCAAAAGAGCAAAGAGAATTTTACAAAATAAATAAATATTATTTATACGAGTAATTTGAGGAATTTTTATCTTTGGCTCTTATATTTATTTACGTCTCGTCTTCAATATAAATTAATATTTTCACTGCATATATAAATCAAAATAGAATCGAGAAAACAATAATGTTGATGTGTGTTGTTTTCCTTATAGAGTAGAGTATTTATGAGTTCATACGTTTTTAATACGAGACGGGTAAGTTTAGAGGAAAGAGAGAAGATTGCCTGCTGACATCTCTTTTACCTCCGTCGGTTTCTTTGTCACGTTTCACGAAACAACTTTAGGTCCACTGTTAGAAGATGTTTAACGAGATAGTGGACAGGATGCTCGACTCGTTGACTATTAATGACTCGAATACGCAGTTATGCCTCAGATATAACTTGCATGAGACATTTAGGTAATATTACATTTTTAGTATTAAATGTGAAAAATATTTAATATATAGTAGACTTTCACCAAACATAAACTTCGAGTAAAACCTTTAATGTTAAATGAAGTGTTATTAATGATGAAACAGAAACCGCTAACTTTAATCAAAAAATTTTGAGCATTATTGTTAAAGTTTGATTGAAAGATAGAACAAAATTATAAATCTCATAATTTTCTTTGATATTGAAAACGCCAAAAACTATAATCAAGAAGAAGAAAATAAAGCGTAGATAACGTCGCGCAACGTCGAGACAGCGTTTTGCGGCGGACAGTTTCGAGAGGACGGAAGAAAGAGAAACAATGAATGAAAAGGCCAAGCCGAAGATTTGTGGAGCCACCGGTTTTCGTCTCGCAGTCGTCTTCGTGGTTGACGTATATGTTATTCGAAGAAGAGTCTTCCTCCCGCGAGACTGCGACGAAGGGGTGACGGAGGAGCGACGAGGGGGAGGACAGCAGCATACACTCGCGGAATACCTAACGACTTTGGGGGCTTTAGGACCGGCTAGAAGGGACCGTGTGGCCCGCCGTAGAAGTCCCAAAAGTCGCAGCACACGGCGAAAAGAAGCCGAAGAGGGGGGGGGGAGGGTCGAACGAGACTCGTCGCGCGCACAACGTTTTTTGCGTTTAAACCTCCTCCGTCTCGCCTTTTATTTGGGCCAGACGGGAATTCGGCTAAATGCATTGATTAAACTGCTGACATCGTTCGGACGGCCCGGTGGCCACCGTGTCTCCGCAGGTCCGAAAGAGTTGGCCCTTTTTTGCCCCGCCGCGCCGTCCGTCCTCCCTTTCATTTTTTTCCCGCCACTTCGGACCGCGAATCGTAACTCGTAACTCCACGTTCGACAATCGGTGTTTCGTGCAATCGGCGACCAGGTATGAGCGGATTGTGTTGGTCAAGAATTTAGCAAGATGGAATCTGGCGATCCGATCGCGAGACGGAATTCCGTTGCAATCACCCTGCTCGTTACATTAAAATAATAGCACACTTGTCACAGTAACTGATTTCATTAGTTTACAGAAAACAGGTGATGAAGACAAAGTGAGAGAAAAGATGGAATATATAATCTAAAGTGTAAATATTCAATTAATCGTAAATTATAGTTCATGAAGATAGATAATATCTATGTAAAAAAATCTAGTGTTTCCCTGATACCCTCTTAACTGACTCTTATTCGATTAACGCTCACGTAGGTATATGTGCTATCGATTCTATCTTAATAGACGTGCGAAGCGATAGCTGGCGTGTCGTTAATATTCCCGTAATACGGCATAAATATACGGGAGATGTGAAAAGAACGCGGGTAATACACGGCTCGAGATTAAATTGACAGGCAATCTTGTCGCGTGTTTCCGTAACGAGGTAAGAATGATTGTATAGATATATTAAAATAGCACACGCACAGATAGAATAATTATATGGGTAACATATAAGTGTCAAATATAACAACTTACTTGTGCAGAGATTAGTTTTCTCTCGATATGTAAAACTCAATCTATCTTTCCGATTTAAAACAAACATTTAATTGGTCAGATTGAACGATTATACGAGACGAGGTTTTTCCTCTTTGGTTTTTACGGAACTACCCGGCTCTTTTAATTAGTCCGGACCTCAGCACGATACGAAAAACGCGCCATGGCCGGGTTCGTGGTGGCACGAAATGCAGAAACGAATGCGTCTTTTCGCAGGTCGTTCGGCGGACGAGGTAAGGTTTGGCATGCATCGCTCGCTCCTTCGAACAGCAAAGAGCCATCTATGGAATTACCCCGATGATTAATGGTACGGCGCTGGCTCGGGGCACCCTTCCACCTTGTTTTCCAATCCTCCTCTGCCCCTCTGCACGCTCCTCTTTCTCCTTTCCCCGTCTCCGATCGCCTACGTCCGCCAACGGCCTCCACCAACGTGCTACCAGCCACCGGCCCATCTTGGGCCTAACAGCTCCGGGGGCTTCGAAACTCGCTGTACACGAGCTGGCCGACGAACTGTTCAGTTACCGTGTAAAAAAGCGTACAATGTTTAAGTCCGCGTAGTGCCGACCGTATCTCATCCGCCCGTCCGTCCGTCTGTCTGTCTGTTCCTCTCTTCATCCTGTCTTCTCGATTTAATCTAGATTAAATATTTAGATTACTTTGCGTATCGCAATCGTGAACTTTATTAAGATCCAGCATGGCTTTTCGCTTTTGTATACTTGTTGTTAGTTGACATGTTGCTTGCGGGTAGTTATTTGCAAATTGTTCGCGGAAAAGCCTTCACCTCTCGTTTAAATTTTCAATAATTTAACACACGAACAAATAATGACGTATACAATGACTTATTTTCAATAATTTAACACACGAATAAATGATAACGTGTACGATGACTTCTACTTTGTCTCTTTTTTGATTTTCATACTTTATTTTATTATTACTGGATACAACAGTCAAGAAGTACCTGCTTCTATTTCTTTTTTTTCTATAGTGCTTGAACGTACGTTTTATTTTATCCATATATGTGTGATGTAATAATTTTACATGCAATTTCAAAGTCTTTAGAAACAGATTTTTAACTTACACTGAATAGATCGCATTAAGATCTTTGCCTAAGGCAACCGTTTCTACGAAAAATCGCTTTATCTGGGAAATGAAATCAACGGTGCGAAGGCATCGGTTAGTCTTTCGCAAAGTCATAATCGCTAGTCACGAGAGTCAGAAAAAAGGAAACTACGGGACGAAACTACAGGTACTATAGGCACAGGTACGAAGGACAGAAAAGGGGAGAGGGTACGGCGATATGACCCAGGGCAAAGTCGAGCGGCGCTGTGTGTAAAGAAGGAAGAGAGCGCGAGATATAGTGAATTCGGGATCGCATGTCGGGGAACAGTAAGACCTCCCAAACAACCCCGACGGGGGCATCTTCCCTGGGAATAGCAGTGATTCCGGGGAAATGTGCAATATCTTCCGTGATCGGGTATTATTACGTCGTGATTACGGGTTTTGATCTAGGCTAGAAGCGTCCAGAGACCTTCCCCTCTTGCCACGCCACTACCGTAGTCCTCCCCTTCACTCCTTCTTCCCCTCGGCGCTCCGTGCACCGTCTCGCAGTGCCGATATTCGTGGCGATGCAGCGTCGATGATGCGGCCGATGAGGAACGGAGCCGAGGGAACGGCACGGAACCCCGGGTAGGGAGACGTATTGTCCTCGGCGACTGGTCGCTATCGTCGCCGTCACGTCGTCATGCGATTCGTGACGGCCGCCACCGCGAATCGCCGTGGGAAGCCACGTAGCTTCCATTCCGCTTTCTCTCCTCTTCTCCGTCCCACCTCTTTTTCTATTCCGGCGCACTCCGCTCTCCGTCTCTTCCTCTCGATTATGAGCGAACGGGGTAATGAACGACCTATGCCGCAATGCCGTTGCCCGCGCGTTGCCGACTGCTCCTTCATCTCCTCCCTCGCGATAGTCCTGCCACGAAAACGGGCCGGCGATTCCTGTCGGTCCGCTACCCATGAGATCCGATCAGATCTAACTGTTTCGAATCGGAACAGCGGCACGATCGAGACATGCTCCAACTAGCACCGCGCTTCATAATTGGAGTATGAACTGTACGTATTCCTCGTGTTCGGCTCGCTGCTTCTCGAGAGGTATATCCTTTCAGGACGTGGGATTCGTTCTCTCAATGTTTCAAATACGAAGACATTCTATAAAAACATGTATAAATTTTTCAAGAATTTTTTATTTTAATCTTTTTTTTTCAACAGATGCGGAATAACTTCTTTGAGATGAAAGAATATTTTATATATTTACTCTATTATTTAACCAAGACTAAAAAGTATTAATCATTACATGTTATCATCGTGAAAAGTTGATATATAAGTCGTGAGTATGATTCTTAATCACGAAGGCAGGAAGTGCATCCGTAGAAGAGGGACTATAGTGGACGATGTGAAGAACATTATAGTATATAGGTACACAGCTATAGTCGTTCTTTAGTCGAGAGTCTAATGACAAGTAGCACGCGATCGCGCGTCGCATGTAGGTTCGCACTTTGGGACCCGAGATTGCCGGGGGAGACATTATGAAACCACATGAGACAAAGGGTGGAACGGAGTTAAGTAGACGGTATAGCTTTGGGGTGGGTAAGAGAGAAAAAGAGAGGGAGGAAGAAAAAGAGAGAGAGAGAGAGAGAGAGAGAGAGAGAGAGAGAGAGAGAGAGAGAGTGAGGAAGAGGAGAGCCGTGGGGTGAGGAGGAGAGGCACATCGGCCCGCATTGCGGAACGATGCGCAACAGCTGCACCTGACACGTCATTTGTGTGGAACGTGTATCAGCACTGGCGATGGCTAATTATTATTCCACGTGCGCGAATGCATGCGCGCTTGCCTGTTCGTTCGTTCCTTCGTTCCTTCGTTCTTGACTCGTCTTTCATGCGCGTGCCGGACGAGAGACGAGATCTCATCAAAACGCTGGTTCGGTGGTTTCCTATAATATACATATAATGGCGGATTCGTGTAAACTATAGGAAACATATAACGTATTACCGACGAATCGATCCGTTCGGATTACGCTATTGACACGTGTTTACAATTGCACCGAAACGCATCATAACTAATTCAATTTCAATTAAATTGTAATCGGATTGTTCATCGTTGTACATATATGCAACGTCATTGTAAGGCGTTTGAACTTTTATGACTTTATAAGGAGGTAATTTTGACGCGTAAATTTTATGCGTTTATCGAGCTAATCTCTCGTCTACTGTTTTCCCAGTAAACGCGAGAGACTCAGTCATTATTCGAATTGCTGTGCAGCATTAAATCCACATCGTGTCGCGAGGCGCGCACTTCATGTATGTTAAGTTATATCATGATTACGCGTCCCCTCATTTACCTGCCGTGTTACCTTCAAGCTGCACACACTGCTGCAATAAATGTCACTTCCGTCGCAACTGTGCTTCTGACAAGAAAGCTTAAGACGACAGGCGGTCATAAATATAAACGAATCTAGTCATTCTTATTCATTGCGGTATTTTCATCAATGTTATCAATTGTAATAACGGGTGCTATATTTCACGAAAACGAGATATGTGAGACGCTTCATAGAGAAAGTTTTATATATTTTAAAATAACCATCTAAATTATTGTAATCTCGTATTTTGCGATAGACGCTTTCCTCTTTAGATCTTTTAATCGGTTTCGTCAGCGCATTCGACGTCTTCGGAAAAAAATTTTTCCAAAATTCGTTCAACGACCTGAGAACAGTAATAGAGTTATTTCGAATTTCTGTTCGGCCAATCTGTTAACGCAATAGGCACATGGCGCCTATTGTGCTCGCGTACGTCGAGGGACGTCGAATCACCCCTAGGCATGAAATTAAACCGTCACCTACCTACGCGCGTCCCGCACGATCGCGGCATTCGAGGTCTTCGGATGAAATTGTCCGTCTAATTTTATCACGGCTGGCTTTAAAATGATGGAAGGTCTCTCCGGGATAAGCTCGGGCACGTGGGGCCAAGGGGAGGCCCCGAGGTTGGGCTTTAATAAAGAAGCCCGACGCGGCTGGTTCGCGACGGGACTGCTCTGTCTGCATGGTGCGCGCGTCAACCGTACGAGGAAATACGTAAATCCTCGAAATCCTCTCGGGGACTGCGAAACGAGTTTCAGGGACGATATTTGACTCGATAACCTGTACCTTCCTTTCGCGTGTTTACGCGGATTTTAAGTTCAGAGGCAATATAGCAGTTTCGGGATTAATGTCGTCAATAAGAAATTCAGAAGCCGATTTACGAGAAGGAAATTATTTGCGTTGGTTAATCTCTCGAAGAATAACCCTCTCAAACTGTGTAAAAAAAAGGAGAATCTGACTCTTTATTTATTTAATGAGATTAAATTAGAATAAAATGTTTGTTGGTCTTAAGGATACTTCACTGTAAGGACTGTAAATATGAGTTGTTGTATCTGAAAAGATTAATTTAGAGTTTTTCCAGGTAGAAATTTCATATCTTTGTCTTTGCCTCGATTTTCGCTCGAGACGTAACTGCGAGACTTATCTACGATAAGCGTCCATAATAACAGACTTTTATGTAACAAGGTACTTTCTTTATACATATATCAAACGCTGAACTTTAAACGTTATGCTAAACTTCGATAACGAGCGCATTTTAATGTCTGTCTTTGAAGCGCTTTCGAAGAGATAAAACGTGAAGTATCGCTCCCATTTCATTCTTCGACAAGCATCGTATTTTAATTCGACGTTGTA
The DNA here is from genome assembly GCF_003070985.1 of Temnothorax curvispinosus. Lineage (NCBI taxonomy): Eukaryota > Metazoa > Arthropoda > Insecta > Hymenoptera > Formicidae > Temnothorax > Temnothorax curvispinosus. The sequence continues at coordinate 368,187 of NW_020226364.1, read as the reverse complement.
GAACGCATCGCATTACATTACGATCTATCGACTAAATCGACATGCGTAAAATAGTACAAGAGAGCACTTATATATGAGTGACAATTCGCACATTTTTCCGAGCCATTTTATCGCAAAAAAACCATTTTAAGTATATTTGTTTATAAAGTATAACAAATATTTTATTATTGTCAAAAAATAATTCGGAATCAATTGCCGCATTGAAGAAACTATAAAACTTAAAACTTTATAACTTTGTACAAAGAACTGCATAATATATATCCGTCAATGCATCATATATTATAATTATACGCTCAAAGTTGAATCGAGCAGAATGAAAGTGGTTTTCCGTGCTCAACGTAATATCTCCGTTTGTTATCTCCATTTGTTGAAACGGAGCCGCTGTATCTTGAAGACATAGTTACGTTATCGCGCGAAGGAAATCCTGTGATTTTGCCGCGTCAATTTCGGAAAATTTGCGCCTTATCAGCGGGCACGCTCCCGAGTAATCCGCGGAAGCCATTTGCCAGGCACGATGGGTAATTAGCGTGCGAAACGCCGATCCGCGCCGCAATAGCGTGCGCGGCCTTCCTCTTACGCAAGAGCCCGTCGTGCGCGCAAGAAGAAAAGGAAAAAAAGAGAGAACTATCGACCATCCACCTTTATCTGCCGGTTGTATCGCGACCTGACCAGCAATCTCCGTTGTTGCGTAGGTAGGCAGGCAGGGTGGATAGTGGCACGCAGAGAGAACAACTGGAGTCGATTATCAAGATGCCACGATATACGCCGCGAATGCAAGTGTGGTTGCGTTTTCCACAAGACGTCACGCGGAAGCAGGAGAAGCCGAGCGGCGGCTCCGATTGCAAGGGCGCCGTCGGCGACGTCGACATATCTCATCTGCGAGGTATTAATAACGATTTTTTCTATGAATTGATCATGCATTTCCTACCTCGAACAGTTGATCCGCGCGAACATTTATTTCTTCTTTCCATACGTGTATCACGTTTCTCGTACGAAAAACATACTTCGAGATATTATCGTATATTTCGGCGTATTTCCATAAAAGTACAATTCGTAAACGTACGTATCTCTTATTATATGTATACAACCGGAACATATAAATCTCTTTGAAACACATAACTGCTTTAAGTGTGTGTGTGCTTGAAAACGCAATAGATTTGGATATTACGAAAACCGAAACAAGAGAGAAAGAGAGAGAGAGAGAGAGAGAGAGAGAGAGAGAGAGAGAGAGAGAGAGAGAGAGAGAGAGAGAAAAAGAGGACGTTTTTGTAGGCATTGTCGGAAACGATTATTATCTGTGCTCGTAAGCGTAATTTCCGCTTTAAACGTCACACGCGTTGCTCTTAAGGTCTAACGGTCATTATCCTAGCAATGCGGATCTTATCAAACATGCAAATCGAATCATAAACGGCTCTGCATCAAGAGCAGAACTCATAGCATGATTGCGGCATGGAATCTATATCGAGAAGTATCGGTTTTCTGCTTGTAATATGTGAGAGGTCATATCGAGACCTACATGTTCTGCAAGCCACTTTTCTAAATTATTCTAATACAATTGAGCCGACAGGAGAAAATAAATTAGGTATAGTTGTTCAGCGATGAAAGGTCACGACGGCGTTATAAAACGCCATAAAGAGCAATCGCACATCACGACACGTTGATACGTAACGAATAAAAACATAAATTGTGACCACGGCCGTGAGCGAGGGTAAAACGTCGTTATGACTATAATTTGCCGGAATTCCAATTGTAACGGTAAAACCGCAACTTTAAACCGCCCTTGATTGCACGCCATACGATCGTGCGATCGACGCGGGCACGCGAGGTACGCGTTTTATAATTTTCGTCTCGGTAGCCGGGGAAAAGAGCAGGCGGAAGACACGAATGGCGCTAATAAAGCAGTCGGATAATCCGCGAGCGGCCCGGTGTTTCGGCGAAACGGCCCCATGGGTGATAGCACGGCTGCGCCCCATGACTGTGCGACGTGATTAAAACCAGCGTTGAATCGATGGTGCCGAAGCCACGGGGGGCTGATTGTCAGGGGGCGAGAAGAGCCGCCCTTACCCCCATGCTTAGGCTAATTTACTGAGATGTCGTCATGCTATCGAATCTTCATTGCGGCGCTTTCGCTTCCGCTTCATCGAGCGCGTCTTTAAAAGTTTAAAGAATCTATTTGCTGCAAATTTGACCATCATCTGTATTTAGAACTGTAAGAAAGGCATAGGACGACAGTTATAGGTGCTACATTTTAAAAATTATTTTTATCTTAGAAAATACTTTATATATATATATATATATATATACCTTTTCTTTACGATTTGTACCTTTATTTTATAAACAAAGATTTATGATTTTTTTTTACTTCGCGTTTAGCGGCGTGTTTTAAAATCTGATAGATGGCGGATTTTCATAGTTGCTCAATGTATTCGTCTTTTTCCTGAAGAAGTCTGCAAGCGATAAAGCCGTATGGTAAACGTATGACGCATTTTTTTCTGACGATAGTATGCCAAGGTACGTTCTACTTTGACAATGTTGACATCGTGTTGCATCGCAGATCGCGATAAAGATAATGGTAAAAAGTTTCCATGTCTGCGAACTTGGCATGTCGAGGACGATGAGTAAAATGATTGGTTGGCTCGGACAGGTACAAATCGCCGATAAAAGGCAGTCTTATTTTAGTACACTCGCTGTCAGTCGAGCGATAACTACTTATCTAGCATGTAATATTCTGAAATTGACCATTCTTTACGTCCTTCTCGTACGAGCGCAAGTTGAACGCGATGTTTTCATGATCCTGATAAATGATACTGAATAACTTATAAGTATAAGTAATCACTAATCACGAAAATAATTAATTTTTTTTGTTAATAAAGATTTTCTATTCCATATAATATCCCTTAATAAAATTACCATTTACGATATATTATAACCGACAACACTAATTTTCTCGTTAAGGCTTTTCGTAATGTGCAATGGAAATGTTCGTACCAACAAATTAAATATTTAGAAAATCATAAGTTACCATATTCAAGCCAGAAATTACGTAGACATAAATGGAGCGCTTAATCGTGACAAGCAATCGACTGTTACACCGCAATAGAAGCTTCGCATAAAATGTCATAATCTAAATTGAATAATATCGCGGCGCATAAAAATGCGACGGAAAAATACGGCACAACGGAGGAATAATTACCTGCTCAATTACGGGGCGCACCGCGCGATGTCGTCGTACTTAAGCAGCCCTAACGATTCGCGAAACAATCCGCGGCTCGCATTATCACGAAACGTTTTTCCTCCCTCCTTCTCTTTCCTCTTTGTCGACATGTAAATCCAAGGCGAGCTCACAACTGACGCGCGTTACGACATATTTTTTATCGGGGCACGCACAGCGGCCGTTATCGCGGCGTATTGCCTACTCAGCCGCGACCTATATGCATTCGCAATTTTTCCCTCTCGCGATTGGACACGGCAGGGGGTGGCTGGAAAAATCCAGGTGCGTGGCGTGATTGGACGATACGCACTGGAAAACGCGCGCGGTTATACGCAGCGCGCGAACGACATTTGTCGCAACGTTCCCCGCGGGGCAAATTTTATTCCGCGCGCGACGTGGTCCGTTATCGCGGATATTACTTTCCCCGCATATTTTTCGTTATAAGCGCTAATTGCACGCAGCGCGCCGGAGGCCTTGCGGAGGATTTACGACGATCCACGGCGTATCGCAGAAACGCGCAGCTACCGCCTTTCCTTTCATCTAAACAAGTGCGTACTTATTCTGTCTTCAGACGTTTCCGGCCTGAAAAATTATGCCGCGCGATAGCGCGCGAAGGAAATCTGCGCCGACGCGACGTCGACCGTCGTTGCCCCGTTTTTTTTCACGACTCTTTTCGTGTCTACGATTACATACGTTTTTTCTACTCAATTTTTAAGTCACCTGATTTTTTAAAATAGTCAATATTGAAATGCGATAATAATTGGAGGACACCGTCCGATTTTCCGGGAAAATCTATGAAACAATTATAGTCGGACGTACAAATACATGTTTAGCTATTCTTCTTATTTTTTGAAATACAAGAAAAGCAACTTTATAACGCAATGTCATATATGATACAATCGAATTCAGTTCAGATTCTAAGCATTTGCAATTCGCTCGTCGCGCGTTCACTTCCCACGTAGATTTCTCCCGCGTTCTCTCAAAACCGCCATCGCGTGGGTGGCAATGACATGTAATAATAACGCCCGGCAGCGCATCGCGTGCGACAGCGAGCGAATCGCAGGGAATCGAGCGGTGTGGCTGGCGGCGGCGGCGGCGACGACGGTGGGCCCCTCGCGCCTCGCGCACGGCCCCCCTGGTCTCCTTGACAAGCGGGTGTTTAATTGGCGTTGAAACCAACGGTGTGACGGGAACACACCGTGTGTGCCGGTGGCGTCGCCCGAATGCCCGAATGCCTGAATCCTGCGGCTATACGTAGGCGGATCCGCCATCGCTGGTGCGTTACCACGGCGAAAACCGGTAATTACCCGCGGCACGCAACTTCGTGCCACACGTATGTACGGCAACGACGTCGTGTGGGTGTGCGACCTACGTGCGCACCATGTAGTGCTCCCCCCCTCGACCCCGCGTCGTCGTCGTCGTTATTGTTGTTGTTGTTGTTGTTGCTCGCGATGGCGGTACGTACCCGACGGCGATTTCCGCTCGGGCTTATTCGCGATGGCGAGCGACTTTCTCAGCGTTAGATAGGTGTCACAGCGGTATGTGGGGCTCGCACCGGATACGCACCGCCACGCCGATTTGCGCCGATTGGTTCCGGAGCGGCTGAGAGATTCGAAGAGCCGCAAAAAAATCACGCCAATCGCGATTGTTAATTTTCTTTCACATACAACGCAATCTCCTTAGATTCGAAGGATTACCGTTCGAAATAAAAGACGCTAAAATATATTATACAAATAATTGGATTTCTCTTTAAACACTCGTTGAAGTTGGCTGAAGTTCGAGATAAGCCCAATTAACCTTATTAATTTAATAATGAAAAACCGTTTCATAGGTATTCCATTGCACGGTTTTTAAAACCTGTAAAACGGTTGTTTTAAGTATTTATGAAGTGTTTTGTTAAAGATCGTATCAATGTTAATCAGTCTATGTTGGTCTCGGAGTTCCGTTTTCGAAAATCAGGAACACACGACCGAATGCACATTTAGTCTGCAACTGCGCGTGTCTGTGTGTAAAATCATGACGGTAAAAGTACATTATTATTGTACGTGCATTATTTACGTAATGTTATTTCAATTCCCACGTCACCGCGGCGGAAATTAAAATTCCATCGCGCGGCATCGGCAAACATCGCACCCGGTTATCATCCGATACCGAGATACACTGCCGACAATAATAATTATCGCGATCGCGACGATAGCGCGAGAAGGATAACCGGGCATAATTACAAGATAGGTCATCTCGCCTATTGATTTAAGTCCTTCTATCGTTCGGCTTCTCTCCTTGCTCATTGGACGCGGCAATTAGTTTGAGAAAGGAAAAAAAATCTGTATGAGAAAAATGGTGGAGTTAATTTTCGATCGCGTCGAATTATCTCACGTAACATCTGTACGCTTTAACGAAGGCGAATTCGCAATGGCGAAGTGTGCATCTTCGGCGTGGCGTTCGCCATTGCGCGCGTCGTACGACAGGAAACGCGATAATTACTCCGCTGCCTCTGTATTCGCGCTGACGTGCAATTATGAGCGCGCCTAGACGCGCACACGCGCGCGATACGCGTAATATACGCACGAGTGTGTGAGATTCACTCGTGCGACAGGCCGATAAGTAGTAGTATCGCCGAACGATCGGTCTTTTCCCGAACGCATCACGGTAACGTGACGCCGCGGGAAAGAAATTATTTCTTTATACGATTTACAGCCCGCTAAACGAACGCCATTGCGTGGCGCAAAGACTATTAGATAACCCACCATTTTGAAATGGTGCGACAGGAAGCCCGATAATCACCGACGGTGTACACGCTCGATGGAGCACCGTGCTTGTATGAGAACGCCTACGTCGTCGGTGACCATGGCGTTTGTTCCGCGCGTTATTTCAATATTACATACCGCTGGCAACAAAATAAATCGCGAAAATCGAGGTAATTTTGTATAATTCTGCATAATAATCATCGATCGTCGACGAATTCGCTACAAATTAATTCCGCATTTATTTGGCGGAACGAAGGAAAAAGAAAAAAAAAAGACAGGAAAATGATAAATCCGCTCTCGTTCGCCATTCGTTTCTCGTCGAAAAATCGTCGAAAACCGTCGGCACGGTGCACGAAATTTTATCGATCATCAAACGTGATAATATTATGCCGCATAATAAGCGTAAATAACAATTAACTCGTTGTATCGCGATGCGAGCGCGGGCCAATTAATTAATCATCGTCGGCTGTCTAAATGCCGCGAATTCAAATCACCACGTAATTGGTCATAAATCCTTACGAGACTTCTTCGCTGTTCGTTATTCAACGAGTGCGGGGCCGTCGCGTCGTTTCAGTCCTTTACGTACGTGCTTACGTGTTCGGCGCATAAATTTTTAATGTCGCAACGGATCGTGTGTCTAGTTATGCCATATTTTATCGCTATACGAAAACACGCTCGTTATTGCGACCCCTAAGTTACACTTATCCCAGCGATTTAATTGAGCGAGTGCTAACCGTGGGACCCGTGGAGTTCTATAACGCGTGCCGTGACATACGAATCTCTCGACTAATTATTCGACAGTCTGGCCAATTATCATAAATCTTATTGACACCTGCTCGAATTGGATTCGCGATAATGTAAAACCGCGGCGAGAGTTGCAGGAAAAAGGATTACTTTCGTCGAGATGCAAGAACGATTGCATTGTATTCTAATGATCCAGCTATATTTGGGAGGAGATACACCTTATATGCCGTGCGTACGAGATTATAAGAAATATTGCTATTAATAGACTTTGAATTTTAGACTCGGAGTCTAAATGTAAGAAATATCTTGCTCGTTGCTGTGTCATTATTTTTGAAACAAATTCTCTCAATTCGTACACGATTTATTATAATATCCGCTGTTAAACATCAAAGTTTCGGACTAATCTTGAATGGAATTAATGTCACTAAACATCTTTATTAGGAATGCTCGCTGTTATACATTTTTTACGGCAGAATGTACAGTGTGCCCTCACTACAATATTACAACTGCGAATATTCTCGGAGAAATCTTTAATTGATTATCGAATTTAAAAAATTTTTGTACGCGACGATAATGCGGCGATCGATCGCTCTTTTTTTTTGCCGTCGGCAACCGAACGCGGCGATTTTATGGACTCGGTCGAATTATTTAACGTCGTACTTAACGTCGATCGGCCACGACTGTTGTACACGAGCGGGTGGTAGATTTATGGAGGGAAGATATACTCATGGGTCTCCCCATATCTGCTCGTAGTATTCAATTCGATATATGCGTCACGAGTTGGTGTACACGAGAGCTCATCACCTCTCTTGCACTCGTTTTAGAAGAATTCTGCCGTCGGTAGTCGTGCTAAAGTAACGTTTGTGATATCCGCATCTTTCCTATAGTTACGAATTTTTTCATAGAAAGAATGTCATGATATTATGCCACTAAGATAATTAAAGAGTTGAAGATGGATTAATGTCAAAATATTCAATGATAAGACGCAATCTTCTATGCTTGCAATAAAGATGTGCCGTTTTAGAGTTGACAATAACTAATTCTTGAAAATTGACTGCAAAATATATTTCTATAAGCGTGTACGTTGATGTAATTATATCAAGATATCAAGATTTCTTGATTTAATTAGTGATGTCTTCTACATGTAACGGTATAGGGTTAAAAATGCTTTTTTGGATTATTATTTAGGACAGTTGAAGTGTTGATTTGTAAACAGTGATTTTATATCTTCGGCAATGCAATGATTTGTCATGGCCTCTTGATTATTACATCTCTTGCATTCCATTCGGCAATCATAGATCGTGTCTATTATTGCACCATAAATTATAATTAGCGTAGCGTCAACGCAATGTATTTAACTAATAAATTCATTGTCCATTGTGTGCAAATTAATGTATGATAATTTAGTAGATTTTGCTACTAGCTAGAATTAGATCAATCCGAAAGGGGAGAAATGATGTTTGACGGAACGGATTGAAAAAGTGAACGAGAGTTATGCTCATATCGGAATTGCTAAATCCCTTATGACTATTAACACAAATGCAGATATAAGAGTATCATTCTGATCTATTAATTATTCCTATATTATAAACTCCATATCGCACCTGATAAATTAATTATTATAACAGCCATTTCTATTCCTGCATAATTACGCGTCGAGAATCAACATATTGCATTGTATATGACTATTATAAGAGTTCCTGCACGCGTACACATAACATGAACACACGGACACAGATATTAAAGTCATATTTTTTAATTATTGATCTAGGCTTCATTTAAATCGCAAAAAATGTAGTCACTTTTATAATAAATATTATGAGCATCCCATATATTGTTTACAATTATATAATATTCTTGTCGAGGATATTTTTTCACCACTTTTAAATTAATTTTATGCAACTGGATATATCTCAATAAAAATTTCATTTCTTTTTTTTTTATTTTAATTTCTACACGTTCTTTCATTACAAAATCACGCAATCGAGAGTTACAAAGGCGTTATCAGAAGTGAAATTTCGCAAATTATCGAGACGCGATAATTCGCCACGGTCCACCGGTAACTACAGCCCGTTCGCCGGTTATCCGGCGAAATCTCGCCTAGGTCTTCGAGGTCTATTAATTACCTTTACTTACGGGGCCGCTGCCGCACGTTGCAGTCGCCCGAACGGGGGAGGGTGGAAGGCTGTCGGCATGGGGGTAAAAGGCACTTAGAGTAAGAGTGTATAAAGCAGGCGCACCCTCTGCTGCAAGCGAGCGACCGAGCGACAGACGGGTGGCCCCTCTCTCCGTCGGGTAGAGTGGGGAATATTTAAAAAGTAATATCAATTACATTTGCATATTCACCACCCACTCATGACCCGCGCCACCGTCCGCCCCGTTCACCGCGCTGCCCTCCGCCGAGTCCCGGAGACCACCCCTTATAACACAGGGGCTGTATGTTTTGCCTCTGCCGTATATACGTGGATTGAGGAAGATCACGCTGACTTGATAAACAATTATAAAGCATTAATAAAAAAATATAATGAAGCTAAAGGACATTAAAAAGAATATCTATTTTAGATTTCTTCCCTTAGTGAGAAATATTCGAGATGTGGTTAGTATAATGTACTGTATAGGAAATAAAATTATTTCATCTGCTAATAATAATTGTATTGTTATCTCCAGTCTTTTTATTCAAGGTCTTTCTTTTCACGCTTATACGACATTCTCTGTATTCAGCTGTCATGCCTGCAGACGTTAACTGTCAGGTTTGTTTTTACCATGATGCAAAGATAACGGGAGTAGCTTCTTTATTCGATAGAGACAAGCATTGCATCGACGGGTAGTCTCATTGGATCTGTCGTTATCCAAGTCGATTTTCGTCGCAGGTCAAGCGGTGTTCGTGGTGAATCTTCTCGTCTCGAGATTCTCAAGGAACATCATATTTTTATGGAAACGAGGAATATTAAAGTGGGCGGTGGCGACATCGCCTCCCGTTTATTTGACGCGGTTTCGCAAGCTTGCCGAGCGAAAGAGAGAAAGAGTGAGGGAGAGGAAGCAACAGGGAGGACGGCGGCATCGTGCTCACGCGGTTGTGTATCGGTGTAAATCTTTGTTTGCAGGAATTTACGTAAGGGCAAAGCGAGTCTCGGCAACGAGGCGCCGCAATACGATAATGCGATAACGTTTCCCGTCCCGCGCCTCCTTCCCCCTGGCTCTGCCCCCAACCCTTGCTTTCGGCTTCCACAACCTCCCTGCCCCCTTTTCAGCAGGGATTTCGCCATTGTGCTTGGTGCCGATTGTTACTTCGCGCGGGCGTTAACATAACAATACGCAAATGCGCGGCCGCACTTTTCGGTTTTCTTATTCCTCCGCGCATTCACCCCTCTTTATCCCCATGTCTTTTTTTCCTCCTACGCTCCTTTTTTTTCTTACTTTTCACCGCGGCACTTCCGCACCGCGACGAATTTCGCGCCGGCGGCCGACGTGACTTGTCGACCTCGAGCGGTTTCCGTAGTCGAGTGTGAGAATAACGAGTAATCGGGAGAGCTATTACTTTTACTTTTCGCGATTTCATTCGTGAGGGATTAGCATTCCACGCGCATAATGGTTTATTTACACGAATACGTGCGGATTCGCGCGATCGTAAACGCGAACCGGAAGAGAGGAATCAATGGGCTCGCGGAGATGCGTATACGTGAATCGACAAGACTTGTAACGTACGCCTGTTACGTTTTAAATGCGAAAAGCGATACGGCTAAGAGAAACAGAAATTGTATTTATGTTCTTGAATGCGAAACGGAAATTTGATGCGAAATTGAAATTGGCAGGGCGATCTTCATCGCGATCGAAATCTCGAACGTGTATCGGGGGATCGCGCTCGCTCGCAAGGACCAACGAAAGAGAGAATGCGGCGAACCGCGATAAATTTGGCTCGAAACGTAGCCGCGCACCGCCGTGATTATTTTCATTACGGTATACAACGCGGCCGATCGCTATCTACGGCTTCCCACTGTACGGCGTAGCTTAGATTTCATGTTTTTTTCTTAATGATTTGAGCAATTAGCCACGCTGAATGCCCTGACTTCTCGTTCCAGTTCGCTCCCTCGTCTCCTCCCTCTTCCTTTTGCTAGTCGGGGAATTCGCCATGAGTCCTCCGTGCCGAGGACGAGCACGAGGGAAAAAAATAATGGCGTCGGCCGGCTTGTTATCGCGTCGAACGACGGCGCGCTCGCGCGTTATTATCTGCCGAGCGAGTAATTAGAGGAGAACTGCTCGCGTACGGGATGTACGCGCCGTGGAAATTGGTGGCATTGCCGATTACGCGTGCAGTAATAGCGATATTACGCGAATAATTAGCGAGACTGCGGAGCGTGGGTCGCGGAGCAGCCGGAGCCGGAGCCGGAGTAACGCTAAAGTCGAGCGATGTGGGATCCACCCAGAGCCACGCGATTATCGACGTTCTTTCCTCGAGCTTGTTCGATAAAAGCAACAATAATAGGATAATAATATTCTCACGTGGCGTACTGACGAGGGAAATTACGCGAATAATTAGCGGTGCCGCGGCGTCGCCGGTTGCAAACAGCCGGCCCGAATGACGCTCGACCCGCCTGCAGGCTCAGGTGGCTCGATCCGCTTTCTCTCTCTCTCTCTCTCTCTCTCTCTCTCTCGGAGTTTCCATTGTACAGCGTACAAGGGTGCATACATTACTTTTGTCGGGCCTCCCTATACCCTCCTCGCGGCACCCACACTGCGAGTCGCGGCAGGTGTTGTTTGCCGTACACCCTGTGGTACCGGCCCGGGTCCTCGTCGTGCTCACGCTATTCTTGAATTTATCGCCCGTGAAAACTCGTTTTCCGCGTGCAATGTGACGCCGATTACCGCCGAGGCCGTAATCGGGAGTCTCGCAAACGCATCCGCGTCGCGTCGCGTCGGCCGATGGTTGGTAGAGCTTGTACTGTGTTGACAGTAATGTAGCGGTATTTTGAAGTCGTTACACGCGCACATATACTTCATAAATTGAAACGAATCTAAAAATTTGTTTCCTATTGTACATACTTACACGGAGAAAATTTTATAGTAAATATTACTATGGTGTCGCACTAGCTGCGGACCATCAAGACGCACAGTTTAATCATAGCACTAAATGCTATGGACATAGTAAATTTTACTATAAGACTATAGCATTTAAATTGTGCGTCTTGATGGTCCGCAGTTGGTGCGACAGCATAGTAAAATTTAATATAAAATTTTCTCAGTGTATTTTCGTTTAAAGAACCGCGAACTATTTTAACTGAGAATAATTTTATAGCTTACGTCGATTATATATTTGTCTTAAATAATGTTTCTATAACACGTACAATTGCATTTACAAAAGGCCTGGATAATACGTTTAACATTTGTATATTTTTCTTGAAGAATATAAGGATTTTCCTGTTCTTTAATTTTCTCTTAATCTCCATTATATTAATCTTGATTGAACGAGATGGAGTGAAAATGGAGCTGATTGATCAGACTTTGATTTGGGCGCGTGTAACAAGCGTGACGGCGCGGCGCGCCGACGGCGGTCGCCGAAACGTTGAGATAACGATAAAACACGGGCGATATCTCACGGGTACCGCCATGGGAACAATTCGCGGCGTCCGTGTATATCGCTGTGTTACGAACTCGCCGCTTTATTTAGATTTGATTTCAGTAAAAAACCCCGTCGCGTACGTGACGGCACGTACGTATCGCGTCGCCGGGCCCGCCTCCGACGTTCCTCCGCCTTCTTTCGCTACCGTTCGTTCGTTTCACGATAGGGCGATTTCACGACTATCATTTTTGCAGCAGACGCCATCGAACTTGATGTCGAAAAACCGAGAGCGATCGTTCACGATCAAAGGCGCGAGTAGATGAAGGCGGCATATCTAAAGTTATCAGGTTTCCAATTTTGAAATAAAGTTAAGTTACAGTCATAATAGCACAATTTAATAACAATTCTGCGATGGACGGCATCAATCTTTATCCATTAAATCTGGTACGATGTTGTATAAGAATAATGGAACATGGAGAACGACAGTATTTGATTTTAAAGTTAAATCGATATGGCGCTTAATATATCACTGCGTAAGCTGATTTGGTGATATACATTAATAGGAGTAAAATAATTTATCCACGCACATAACTATTTTCTCCTCCTTTCTTTCATATTGCGTTGCAGAATCTTGCACGCGAGACGATTAAGAAATCTTTGTACGTACAGAGAAATTTACCAGCAATGGCATTCATGATGAAGAAAGCATAAAACAAACGCACGCGATAGATTCCTTGAAAGCCAAGGTTGCGAGGATTGTTCGTTCGTGTTCACGGAAAATAAAGTCGACGATGGAATTACATGGGAAAACGTTTTAAGCCGAGTGATGTTCACCACGAAAAATCTATCCGATTTCTCTGATAGGCGTGAAAGAGTGAAGCGTGTTCAACCTTGTAATTCGACGATGTAATGTCACAAGAAGCGTATATCGCCCGTCATTTGTGTGTACTTATCGTAAACACATCGCTAAAAGTAGAGGCGATGAAACGACGAGGACGGAGGAAGTGGAAGAAGAAAGGGAGGAAAAGGCATGAAGAAGATAAGAAAAGAGGAGGCGGATGGAAGGAGAAAGAGAGAGGCGAGGCCCAATATGGCCGCCGCGTCCTCTGCATTCCGGTCGTAGACGGTGAGGCGAGTAGCTGAGCGAGCCGAGCCGAGCCGAGCGGTCGGGCGCGGCTCCAAAGGCGAGTTTTCTCAATGCCAGTCATCTCCCGGAATGCGCTGGTACGCGCGTATCTCGTAGTTTGTATTCCCGCATCGCGCGCGGTGGACCTTCGGCAAGCGCGAGTCCTCAAGGAGGACGTCGCACAGTGCTCACGGTTTGGCTCGGCTCGACTCGGCTCGCCACTTCGACTCCGAAACGCGCGCGCGAGATATCGCTTTTCACCTAGCCGTTGGGTGTGCGGCCATTTTGGGTCCTCAAGGCGCCACCTAGCACACGCATGTTCGCTTTCCCGTCACCTGATCCTCCGACGTCGGAGGAAGGTCATCCGCTTGATGGTCGCGGTTCCTAGATTGACGATCGAGGCGACGCACCGGTACCCCGTGCGTTTCTAATAACGCGCCTTTTCCACTCTGACCGAGAAACGTACCTCTTTATCATGATCGTAACAGCCTGATGGAACCCGCTGATAACAAAACGGCGAACGTTGACCTCGCCATTCTGATCCTCATGAGAAATCTCATGGCACGTGGTCGTGATCGCATGCTCGAACACGTGATCACCTAGATTAACCCTGCTGCCACTCTCGCGGGATAAGGATAGGCACTTAGAAAATTCACTGAGAGATCGGTACTCCGTAAGATATGTCACGAGCGCGACAACAAGGACGAGGACGACGACGACGGCGTCGGATTTACCGGCTGCGAGACGAACCACGACGGGGTTCCTAGCAGACAGGGAGAGGAATACGAACTAAGGGTTCTATATCCATCCGACGAGCGACGAGGAGCCGGGCCGAGTCGAGCATAGCATAGGGAGCAGAGCAAGGAACACTGGCACCACTCCTGGTAGGGGTAGCCGACGTCCGTCCCGAGTCTTTCCTCATCTGCAAGTCGTATAACCGAGCTAATTATCAAGTTAATATGGCCATTCTGTATGGAACCCCGCGAGAGAGTGGGTGGAAGTGAGATGCTAGCAAGGGGTGGCGCACGGTGTGCGAGCAAGACGGCCGGAGGTACATTGATATTATAAGTTGCTTCAATCGCTGTATTCATTTGTAAACTAACCAGGCTAAATGTATTCACCACCGCGAGGCGGCGCGCCGATAGGCGGAGCCACGGGTACCCGGGCTACGACGGCGCCCTTCCTTCCTTCCTTCCTTCCTTCCTTCCTTTCATCCATCTACCTTCCTACCCTTACGCCATCGGCGTCGCCGACTGTTCTCTGTCGCGTCCTTTCTAGTCAGGTCTCGATACCCTCGTCCTTCGATGGTCCATCATCGCCATCGTTTACCGGATCGAGCAGGTTTCAAGTTGGAGGCAATCCTCGGCAATCCTCAGATTTGCGATTATTTCTTCGAAAAACGAAAATCTTCTTTATCGCGATCTCTTTATTGCAAAATTCAAGTCTACCAAAGATCAGATTAATTCAAAACAATATGGAGTTTCTGTTTACTGAAGATAATCATCAAATAATCAATATCTTGACAATATAGTTTTTTTTAAATATAGCTCTCTTTATATAATTTTCTTCTTTCCCTTAAGGGTTGAGTATCTCGCAATCGCGGTTTGCAGGCTAAAGTGGTGCCGATGCCGTAACGAAGTCGAGGGACGTTCCATCGGCGCTCCTGCGGATCTGCTCCTCTCGACGCGGCCATCCCGAATCTGGCGAACGCTCCGCGAGAGCGGAGGCGTACACACTCTGTCATTATATTTCATATATTCAAATTTTTTCCTGCGAGCGAAGCTAGCACGGGCGCCGGCGTGTATTATTATTCCGAAGCAACTTTACGCCCACCTCTTTCGCTTCCCTACCTTTCCTCTTCCTCGATGGCGCGGAGCATCGCTGCGGTTCGGGCGCTCCTATGACTACGACGCGCGACGACGACGAAGACGACGACAACCAACGTCGTCGACAACGTCGTCGTCTTACGGTTCGTCTCGAGAAGACCGCGGAAATATGAATGCATAAATGCATAAGTGCTCCCACTACCGCCGCCGTCGCGGGCCACCACCATCTGGTCCTCCCGCCTACTTCATTCGCGTCGTGATTCCAAGTTTCTTTCCTCGAAGATGCTTTTTGCCCTTCAACCTGCGCCCGCTGGAATTTCACCCGCACTCGCAGGTTGAATTTTTGCTTTTGCGGCAGTAGTCTGGATTCGCAGACGGTGGAAAGTATTGGATGTTTTATCTCGAGTTCCGACAGGAATATTGTAAACGAACTGCGGATAGAGTAAAATGATACACAAGAAGATATCCTCTTCTCATTCATGTACCCGAGAAAATTGATCGCCATTTATTTCCGTTCGAGATCATTCTACTCCTGTAATCACGCTCTCGAGAGTCTACACAGGACCCTTAAGATTCTCAATAGAAACAGTATTGTTATGATAGGTACGAGCCACTCATGTTCTCCAAAGTAAATAGCACGCTTGCACGCTCTCAGATTGTATTCCGGTATTAGTCGGGGGGGATATGAGCTTCCCTCTCCGAACGAAAAGAGAAGACGCACACCGGTGGTGCCACGAGATTAAAAGACAAATTAGCATAATGTGTGCCTGCGCGCCCCAGGCTGAAGAATTACGGGGATAGTCCGCCCGAATACTCTCCTAGTATCTCTGCATGCACTACGACTCTCATAATAATGAATCTTTTTTTTATAAGCTGCATACCTTCTTTGCTCTGAAATTATTGTCAAAGGTATTTGGATAATACAAAATTGAAACTATACAATCTCATTTTTAAAAGAAATTTCCATTATTTTTCTATTCAAAATTATAATTCAAAATTGTAAATCTTTTTTTATCACCATTAATATCTTTTATTTCATTAACTTTAAGACTTTAGTGATTTCGATTACAACGGCGATAGAAAAACGATATTCTCGATCCGAATGTTTTCAGTGTGCGGAGCGTAACGCGCCGCTATCACAGCGGACGGCTCCGTTGGCGAGTTTTTAATCAGGCATCGAGCAACGTGCTCGTCTCTGTCTGGTCGGCAACCAAAAAGGACCGTCGACCGTCGGCCGATGCAGAGAGGGAGTGGGCGATAGAAAGGGGAGACACGCGGGGGATGTTGGCGGCGATGCAAATAGCGCGTTTAATAAAGTGTCGCACGGCTGCCATTTGAATATTGTAGCATATTCACTTTTCTCATCGAGTCCGCGCGAGGAGGAGACGGAGGGTCGGCAAAGGGACGAAAAGGAGAACGAGAGAGAGAGAGGGGAGAGAGAGAAGAGAGAATCGGGGAACCGAGTAAGGTGGCAAAGAGAAAAGCGTAAGATAAGGCGAGGAAAGTTGACGGAGAAAATCCGCGGCCAAGGGGGGGGGCGAAACGGAGATCACCGGTGATGTTCTCTTGGTTTGTATATACATGCACACACACGTGAGCGTGTATACATGCAGGCAAACGCGTGTACGGGAACTGTCGAGCGAAAAGAGAACGGCGAATCGCACCTTCTTCGCTTCATGCATGATTCAGCCGCAGTATCTCATTTCATCTGCTGCCTCCTCCGCTAAACTATATCTCCTAATGGTAATGCCATTCCGCGGCACATATCTCTTTATATTACGTGGGCTGACTGGCTGGTTCACGGTTTCTTGGCTTGGCTATATCCCCGCACGAAAGTGCCACCACCACCGAACCCCTTTTCCACCCCTGTGGCTCGGTGCTCTAGCACCCTATCCTCTCAGACCTCGCTACGCCTTCCTCCGTTTACCACCTTCGAAAAGATCTACCCCTCTAGGTGCGAGCGGTGCCCTCGTCCCCCATCCCCCGGTTTGTACGCGCGCGTACGTGTGTTTGCACGGCGATTCTGTGTGCGTTCGTAGCACTCGGCTGGGTGAACGCGTTCGTCGTGGGCGCGCTCTTGAGCGCGGAGCATTGGGGAAGAAATAAAGAAAGAAATTGTTAGTTCTCGCTGTTTTAAATTACCATTTATTACGACACATAAACCCGACCTGGGCCGGGAAGTCCTACCAGCGGCCATCTTGTTCCACCCTCCTGTGGGGTGGGTAGCCGGGAGATCGCGGAGGAGGCAAAGGCAGGGTCGAGAACAGAGTCTATATCATCGTCTTCTGCTCTCCATCCCCGCTCGTGGTACCCTGCAACCCCCTCTTCCTCTGCGCGTCCCGCTTTCTCCCAGCATCTTTTCTTTCGACTTCTCTTTTTGACAGGCACGATCTCTCTCTGCTCTTACGCGATCTTCTACTTTCTTTCTCAGGGTTCGTATATCTCTGTACCGCGCGTAGGGTTGAAACCCTCAGTAATGATCATTACCTCCGGCATAGTGACAAGTGAGCTCGGGGAACCGGCGCTACGACTGCAGGAAATGGCCACAGATAACGCTGTCACAGCCATTTTTATATTATGACGAATGGATCATCTTTCTTCCGTTAACTTGGCCCCGCTGGGGCGCCAGGACCACAAAAGGGAACGCTGGTGATAGATTTCGTGCAACTGTTTCGCGCTCTTCCGGCAAGTACTTTGCTCTTGCTATCGCATTAGTATGCGCTCGTTAGTCGCAGTGAAAACAAATTCAATATTTTCTTTCTAAGAAATTTATTTTCCAAAAAAAGTTGTAATGTTAAAGACAATGTAATATATGTATATTTTTGATAATTACTAAGGGAATGTGCCACCATATTTTTAATATAAGAAAAGATCATACGTTTGTCTTTTATGACTATGAAAGTTGAGAAGAATAAATAAGCAGTTAAAAATTCTATTTAATAGAAAATAATAAAAAATTGAAAGGAGAGAAGGAATATCCCAGATAGATTTATCGAATTGCATCTCAATAAAGACTTTAGCACATTCATATATAGGACTGCATTTAGTCATTTTTTCTACGATAAATGATCCTCTATTTTTTCTGCGTTTCTTCGTCGAAAGCGGCAATCATAAAGATCCCAACGAAAAAAAAAGAAAATATCCGACTCGATAATGTTCCGTTTCGGATCTCATGGCGCCCCCCCGTCGCGGCCGGCGCGATGGCTTTTCTCAGCCCCTCGCTACGCGGCAATAACGGCACCGGGCAGTCTTTCATATCGTATCGGGGCAGCTCGTCTATGTGGAAATGCGATCACTTAGAACCGGCCTCGAAGTATAATTCGCCTACGTCTACGTAGATCGGCGTGCCGGTCGGTTGCGTCCATGTGAGCCCGAACAGATCTCGTATATTTTTTATTATTGGTCGATGGAGCCGGTCCCCCGAGGGCGGAGGGGGGTGGGACGAATTGGTAGCGGACGGGTAGGAGGTTTCGATAGCTGACCACTCGACTGGATGTGGATGCTACCGCTTCCTTCCCTCCTCCCGCTTGGCTTCTCATGTGTCCTTTCCTCCCTCGTGCTCCCCCGTTTCCTCCACCATGTTGCAAAAGGAAGCCGTCCGAGTGGACGCGCGAGCCTGTGTGGTCGTGTATATTTTTCGCTCGGTATACGCCGTTCTCCCCGTGTGTTTGCGCGAGTGCTTCCTCTACATATATATATGCGGCACGGTGAATCGCGTATCTCTTAGGTCGAGGTCGTTTTATTGAGTGTGGACGGCGGAGAAGCGATTCTCATGTTTTTACATCGAGGCAATTTTTCCATCTCGCCCCGTTGCCTTCAAGAACACGGACTTTCGACGTACCGAGACCGCTCTGGCCGTCTGGCTATTTCTGCCCCTCTCCTCCTGTCGCGAGTCTCTCGTCCCTTCTGCTCTCTCTTTCAGATCAGTCGGTCTCATCAGCCGATATCCATTCGTTCTGTACGCGACATGAAATTCGAAGGGACGTCTTAAGCCGACGTCTACATTCAGATTGCTATCGCCAGTTTGTGAATGACAGAATGGCGACTAGAATTGACGTCGCAAAGTATTTAATTCATATAATTTAAAAACGAGGTCATATGTGTTCAAGCAACTTCAAAACGGTTTTTAAGACTGCACAAATTTCCTCAAACATATTTAAGAATTTATAATATACTTGAAGTTTCCGAAGCCTTACGTATTTCAAAATGTTATCTTATCACAATTGCATAATTTGAAATACTTGAGTATATGATTGTAATAAAACATATGAAGAGTTAAGAGTAACAGAGTAAATGATTTTGGGAAAAATATAATCAGGTATCTCAAGGGCGCGAATAATTTCGCACTTAGGAAGGTGAACATTACGTTTCCGTCCCCCAGCGATATCTTCCGAGTGAGAGAGGTCTCCTGAACACGTAGTCAACCAGAGTCGACTTTCTGAAATCTAATCATTCCGAAAGAGACCGCGCAGTAGTCCCGCGAGCATTCGGGGATGAGACGGCTGCTCGTTTAATTCAATCGTCGTACACTGGCGGTCTGTCCGTTATTAACTTTAGCCGTAACCACGTAGTACGTAAGAGCCATCGCAGACGCGGTTGTTCTAGGATGGCGTTTCTAGCGAGGGTTGGGTGGTTTACGGACGCGGCTCTACCGAGAGAGAATGTATTCTCCTCGAAGAGGAGCGGAGTATCCGAAGGTAGTACCTTCATCCGGAAGATTCCTTCGAGAAGGCTCCTTCTCTCCTCGAAGTGGAGCCGCCGGTTGGCTCGCCCCCGCTTTCGGGGGCTGTTCGCCGACGAAGCCCGGGGATTGGTCTAGGACGATAGCTGTCCGTGCTTTCTCTCTCTCTCTCTCTCTCTCTCTCTTTCTCTCCCTCTTTCTCTTTATCCCTCTCCCTGTAGTGCCTCTCCTCGGTGGCTTGATTATACGTTGACCTAAGAAAATCAACCACCCACTACCCACCACCAGCAGCACCAGCGCCAGCCGCACGTCCTCGGCCTTCGTCCTTCTCCGACGATGGTGGCCCCGCCATCCTTTCGACCATCCGGCAGAGAGGAGAGAAGCTGCGGCAAGGTGCGTCGAACAAGCGAACCAGGTGGCCCGATCCTAACCTTCCTCTTCCATCGACGGGGTTGCACCGCCGCGCGATGAGAGAGAAAGAGGGCAAGAGATCAGGGAGGAGGAGGAGAGAGAGGGAGGGAAAGCGAGCGAAGGGTAACTCATCGCTTATGGATACTGATGACTCGCGCAATGAACTCAGACCGCGCTAAGGGTGGTACCGCTCTGCGGTAAACCCACCGTTCTTCCCTTCTCTTGTCTTCGGCATCCGCATCCCTCTTCTTCGCCGTCGTTTATGCTCCTCTTTCTACCCTCGCGGTTATCTCTCGGCGTTGTCCCTCTACCCGCCTTCCTCTGCTTCCCGACCTGCGATCTTTCAATAACATTTTCCCTTTTTCTCAAGCCAGTTGGGGGAAGATAGTGGAAACTGGGTGCCGCCGCCGCCGTCTTATGTATAGAACATGCGGGAGCTTCATTACGGCTCGGCGATCGTGTACGTGTGGTTATACACAGTAAAAGCGCTTGAGTTAATGCCTTTCAAGTGACAGATGGATTTGCTCGTACTTTCCGTAATAACATTCGACAAAACGTAGATCGTTAACGTAGATTGTTAACGATACAGCAGTATATTTATAGCATCTGTATATACTATAGTATATAACATATAACATTTTTAAGATGAAGAAAAAATAAATCTCTATTTATCTCAGAAAATTATTTCTACTTTTTTTTTTATTGGAATTGTGCATTATCTTGTTCTTTCAATCTTGCATAAGAAATAAAACAGGGAATATGGAACACTTTGTATACACACTCGTAGCCGATATGACTGAAACTATAGCGTTTTTACCTTCAAAGCACCTTTTGCTTAAACACCTTGACGCGGCCTCACGTGCACATTAAACGGGCGCGATATGCGCGGAATATCGCCGGGCTAACGAGGCGTTACAAACTGAATAGAGTAGAAATTCCGTCGCGACGCCGTCGGAGAAGCCCCGGCGTCGTTTTTTCCACGTACGGCTTGTCTCGTATACTTCTTTTCTCCGCCTCTCATGGCCATTCGTTTCTATTACCTCGCGTTAAGGGAGCGCGGCCGGCCGACCGGTCTCTCGGCCCCGAGGTTAGATTTATTTTCACTCCACGGATATTTTTTTATGGTCCCGCACGCGTTATAGACGCCGGCTTCTGGTAGTCCTAGAGGGAAGGAACTCGCACGCGCCCGATCCGCAACGCTCGGACTCTCACACGCGCGCGCACACGCACTGAATCATACGCCGGTGTGCACGTATTTGTCACGTGCGCGTGTACGAGCGGCCGAGCGGACGGGATCGGTCGTATAATAAACCCATAAACACCCCCGTTGTACGCCGAGAAAAAGTGCGCGCGGGGCGGTAAGCAGGGGACGAGAGACAGAGACGAGGCCCATCCCTCCCGAAAATGATACATAAAATGCCGCGCACACGCTCCGAACGTTAGCCGTGGATACACGCGGCGATACATCGATCGTCGCGTATCTCCGGAATAACTTTCGAGAGAGTCAGGTTTCGCCATCTCGGCGAGTCGAGGGTATTTCTCTTGTCATCGAGAAACGTTCGCCGTTCTTTCTTCACGAAGGTCAAGTAATCGCGTTGTTCTCTTATCTCTTCTATGCTCCGTCTTAAGATACAAAGGAAATGAGGAAACTTTGCACAAGTTTTTATTTACGGCAAGATATGGAAGAAATATATTTTTTCATGTTGTGAATAAATTAACATTTGTATATGTTTATAAATAGTTTAATGTTTTAAAATGGTGTTTGCGATATAAAATGACACGTGATTCAAAATCGAGTTTATGATACAAAATTGCGCACAATTCAAAATATCCTTTTCTAAAAAGGAGATGTGAAGTTTATTGTTGCCGCTTTTCCGCGATGCCGATTGGTTTTCTTGCTGCGCTTACTTCATTTGCAGCTGTCATTGTATATTTTGACAGTTGTGTATAATAGGGTTAATAGTGAAATGTTAAAGATAAATAGCGCGCGCGTAGCGCGCGTCTGTAGTGTCTAGTAAGATAAAAATCGCAATGCGATATATAGGTATCACATTCACTACGATTTTTAGAAGAAGACCGTAAACGTGATGCACAATTTTGTAAATCGTACATCTCTAAATTCAGCAGGCTGATTCTATAATTCTTAACGACAGTTTCGTTATCGTTACAGCTTGCTGGTCCTTGTCAATTCCGATATCATAATTTGATGAATTTAGGCGATAAACGTTTCTGATAAAAGGGGCAAATCCAATTAAGCGTACACCGGTAACGTCGACGGGAACGACCTTGCGAGCGCGCGATGCGTGCATGTTGCAGCGTGCATGCCTAGTATGCATCGCCGTGGACTTCTGCATTGAAAGACGCGGGAAGGTGAGGAAAAGACAAAAGAAAAAGTCGCAGGTGCGGGAGCGAGAAAACAGGGGAGGAGGGAGGGGAAAGGAATTCCTAAGCACCCGGAGCGCAATGCTTACCCGCGGTAACGTTTAAGCGTTGCCATAAGTAAGTACGAGACCTTAGCGCGCATCAAGGAAACAAACAGCTGGCGCGCGCAATATGAATTAAACATGCTGATTAATAATTAACAAGTTGCCGGCTCCTTGCCCGCGTGCAAGGAGTCCGCGTACCGGTGCATAGGACGGTGGGTGTTCTCCCCGTCCTTCTCGCGTCTTCGCTCGCTGTGTGCGAACGCTGCGGTCGATTAAATCTTACGTTCGACAGTTACTCGCGATCTTACTTCTCGCGTTACTGGCAACGAGGCGGCTACGCGAGATATTACATAGATATTACGAAAAACGTAATTATGACGTGAATGAGCGTCTCATCGAGTATAAGTACTTTCGCAGTAATTAGCCTCTCCCCGTGGTTTATTTTCTCGTAATATAACGCGGTGCATGCGTTTTTATCCGATGTGTTATCATTATTAGCTAATACATCAGTCTCGAAATATTACTGCGATTTGCTGGCGAATCGAAGATAATTCAATGTATAGTTGTCGAACAGATGAATCGAATGAAAGCGTTTCGCTTTCGCTTTTTTGTTGCCGGGTAGTTTCTCGCTTTCTCCACTTTGCGTGCGTAAAAATGACTCACTACTAAGAAATATAGACGGGATAGCCGTGTATCCCATTCAAGATAGAGAAAGAGAGAATTGAACGGAATTTAAAATTCCGTTTGAATTAATGATGCCAAAGGGGTGCGTCTGATCGTTCTCGTAATTATATCTCGACGGAAAGAATTCTGTGGCAGTGGTACCGCTTTACAGAAATCCGATCATTCTTTCTGTAAGGCGAGGAAAAAAGTTGGCCCGCGAAGAAGAAGAAGAAGCCGACGAGACGGCGGAGGGTCCGTCCGCCGACTCGCTCGCTCGCGCGCGCTCGCCTCTTCATGTTTATTAATGTCCCGTACGTCCGCATCTATCGATTCGCCGTTTCACTCTCGTTCCTCTCGCGAGATAATGATACTGACCTACGCCAGCTGTCGCGTAACCGTGGATTTAAATGGACTTAACAACGCCGGGGATAACCGTCGGCAGCCATTCAGGCAGGCTCTTGACACATTGACTGCATACATTATTGTAAACGTCGCTGTCGATGCGATCGACGCGGAGAAGAGATTGAAAGGCGACGGAATGACTGCGTTCAAGTAGAAACATGTGACACTGTCGAAGTATCTTGCCAACTTTAGCCCAATTCAAATGGAAAGAAATTGATTTAAAAGATTACGAAGAAAATTGCTCATTTGTGATGTATAAGGTATAAGGATATATTTCAGAAGCAAGGAGCTGGCAACTTATTAATTATTGATCAATATATTTATATGTATATAGCTTCACACGTTAAAGTAAGTTTCGCTTCAAAAATCAAATATACAACAAATAAGATTCCGTCGACTATTTCGGTTTAATCCAATCGTCGGGAAGCTTTGACAGTCATTGATAGCTCGACATTTTCATCAAAAGATATATATACATCAAATCAGTCACCAGAATCTGTCCATAAAATATCGTTCAGATGGTCTGAGACAACTTGTATATCTTTTTTTGGCATCAGTGACCTGAACTGGAAAGATTTGTGATAACGCGTCCAACAATTCTTCTCGCAGACTCGTTAATATCTTGTATCGAGAATAATTGCCGCTCGCACCCCGAACAGCCTTAACGTTAAGGTGACGAGTCCAGGAAGTATATACTTATAATTGCGGGGAAAGGGAGATAGAGGAAAGAGAAAGAGAGACAGCAGGCGGATGGAGAAGCAACACAACGAACGACACGAGAGCCTTAACGCCGTTGCTGTATGGATTAATTAGCGATAAGGCTTCTAATGAGCGGCAGGTGAACGAATAAGCGGGCGAACAACTAAGTACGCGGTGTTTCGTATCACGGTTGTTCAGTCTGTTTGATGCGTGAATTACGACGAGAAATATGGATGCGACTCTTTAGACAGCGCTTGACTCTTCCTCCTTGGACGAATCGTAAAAGAGAATCACGTTGATTATTTAGTTTTATAAAATCTTTCGATCTTCTATCTTAATTTCGTAGCACTAACTTTCCCAAGTATGTATTCGTAAGAATGACAACATTTTCTGCAATATTTATTTACGGAATAAACTATTATAACGAAAAATATTAGTAATTATTATCCTGCACATAAAACAGCTGAGAAAATATCTGTCGATATTAATGGTAATAGATTTGCTTTAGCTTAAATCACGACGTACTTAATCATGATGTGCAGAAATACCATGATCTTCCATAGGGTTAAGCTTCATTCAACTGTAATTATGTTCTCCAACTCTCCTCTCGTTTACATCGAATTACATTATGGTGCTAACAGTCGGATAATGTCGCGCCGTCTCTTTCTCTTCCTCGATCGTCCCGACGGGCGTAGCCCCGCGTCAATTTCGTCGCCATACATCCCAACGAAATTATGCAGTTACTTTTATGCAACGTGACATTACGGGAGAGACGGCAGACAAAAACGAAATAATGGCCGGCGTCGCGGCGGCGTACGCGGTTATGGTGCATACGAGCGACGGCGGCTGTTGGGTAGACACCTTAAGAGGGCCGGGGAGTCACGTCCCGTGAATTGTGGGCCACGTGACAGAGGCGTGAGGCGTGATCGAGGTGCGACGCGATGGAACAATGCCATCGGAACTCTTCGAGGAGGAATGCCGGTACGCCGCGCCCATCTTTTCACGATCTGTGCCTCGCTCGCCTGCTCGCTCGCGAATCCTCGCCGATGCGAAGTGACAAACGGTTGACAATCGGGACACTGTCGCGGTGGAAATCGGTGTCTCAAATCGATCGCGAGAGTGACTTTGGAGTCATCGTGAAGTTTTACCGTTCCGCATCTTAGCGAGGCCGGCGCCTAACGGGACCGAAAACTTCCACGCGTTGAACTTCCAGGCTGCTCGCGGCGGACCCGAAACTTGTCGCCGCCGTCGTTTTTATAATTTGTGTTTTGCGAGTCACTGATTGGAATCGTATTTTACGCAAAAAGTAGATAACAATACGTAATAAAATTTCTATTATGACATTTTAAACGAAGCAAGAATTAATTTCTTAATGAAAAATATGGAAAATTTAGGAACGAAATATTGGCTTTATCTAATAAACCTACATTTTAAAAAGACTTTTTTCAGGATTTTGCAAAGAGGATCGCTAACCGGACATCGTTAGTACACGAAAGTCAGCCTGTGTCGTTTATGTAAACCGTAGACCACGCACCTTTACGGCGTCATTGGCCCCTAACGGGACCAAGAATTTCCACGCGGAGCTCGATAGTTGGCCGTGCTCGAAGTGCTCGATTTATACCGCGAAGGTGTAAATAGGGTTTTATAAGTAGTATGCGCTCGTCATGCCGCCTTTCTTTAACGAAACTATTAATCGCAGACGCTCAATTCTTACAAAACGAGAATTACTTTCGCACGTAGAATAAAGTTCGTCCTTTTGTTTTCAAGTTTTCTTAGATTTAATTGAACGCGAAGCAAAGACATAGACTTTACTTATACGTTTAAAAATAATTCTAATTCTTTAATTATCTCTGTACATTAATATTGAATAAATCTCTTCATACAGAAATAAAAACTCAATTAGACGGTTATACTTAATGCCAAGTGCGGTGCAAATGTTTGTTGTCCTTTGCATCTTTTTGCTGCACTTTTCTGTATCGTTTCCAATTTCATCGAATGTCCGCTTATTCATTTTAGTATACAAAAAACACAAGACAGCACAGCTAATAAGGAACGGAGTTATTTTTCTCCATCCGTTTCTCGTATGCCGCAAGTCGTAATCGAAAATTACCGCGGTACGCCAAATTCGTCGAGCGCTAAAGCGATCCGCTAATGCCCCTCTCCTAATGAAGCCATCCATCCTCGACATGTAGGTAGCCCGGCATACAGCTGTCGATCGATGGTCCGTTTTCCAGCGCCATAATGGACCGTGGCCAACCACCGCGAGCCGTAAAGCGAATAAGACTGCCTATACGCGCCGCGGTAAATAGGTACCGGCCGTGTCACGCGCGCTATAAGAATGCGATAAGACGCGTGACACGTCGCCGTCCCGCTTGCGGACAATACAAAATCCGTCGTCGTCGTTGTCTCGTCGGCGTTCCGTTCAGTTCCATTCTGAGAGACCTCGCCATTGTGTCGGCCCGATCCTCGATGATACCATACTTGAAGAAGAGCCTCGGGCCGGTCTGTCTCGTGACCTTATTCCACTAAAATATACGCGACATGCATGTCGAATGAGTGTTAACCACGCCGGTTTCTACGGCTCGTCAATTCTTGTCCAGGTTCATTGGCGTTCCTACTTTTGCGAATCTCGGATCAAAATCGTCGATTTTAAATAAGGGTAGTTGTAAATCCTGATCTACATGCCATCTACATGAAAATGTAGTTAGCTCATGAGCGCATACTTACACAGCATATATTTATCTAGCAATTACACGTATCTATGTCTGGATATTTTTATCATTTTAGTCCTTAAATAAGTTAGAACGCGAATTAAAATCAAAGAATCAAAGATAAAAATATTTTTCATGTATTATTTCTGATTCTAATTAGCGTTATACTTATTTAAAAAGTAAAATAATAAACCAGACATAAGTCTTAAGTGTCTCGGCATTGGTACATTTACCTTACTGATTATGGTAAATGGTACGTGATATTGCTACGATAATAGCTAAAGTACTATGAACTTATGGTCGAGATTAAGCTAACCGAGTGATATTCCCACGGGAACAATCACACGTCTCACAACCATGGGCACGTTAATCACCTTTTCCAAAAATGGATGACTAAAAACCTCAGCTGTTTCTGAGAACGATCTTTTTAAGCCAGGAAATGAATTTAAGATCGTCTTTAAGACCGATTCCGTCGTAGCCACGTTTTTTATTTGATTCGTTCACAAAGAATCAAGTCGATATATAGTGTCGAAGTAATCCTCCTCGTATCAAAGTAACTGATGACGTCTCGTCAGGCATCGGGACAATAAAGATTATCTCGATGGTCGAGGGTGCAAGAATGGGTGTTACCTCGTTACACGGTACCCCGGTGTACCTACTTACACAATCGCTCGCACGTTTCCTCAAACCTCAAACGCGTACGGATACACACATACGCGGAAGGGAGTATACGGTCTTATTATCGCGCCGGTGCAATTAAAGAAGGAAGTCTAGAAATTAGCGGGTGGCGGACGTAGGTAAGTATAGAGTCCGCCGTGGTACGAGCTAGTGGCACCGACCACGAGAACCAAGGGGGATGGCTCGTTGAGTCTACAAGGAAGGAGAGAGAGAGAGAACGAATCGAGTTTGCGAGCAAGAGAGCGAGAGGGAGAATGAAGCTCCTGAATATGCATGGGCCAAACGGAACGGGACGAGGACGAGATAAGGGCCGACTTATTTTTCCTGCCTTTCATTTTGTACCATCCTTATTTTATTTTGGCGCTAACTGCTACCGCTACCCGCTACACCGTCGGAGATGGCCCTCCGTTCCTTCCTCTCTCCCGAACTCGCCCAAAACCGTCGTACGACTCGAAATTTTCTCATCGTTATTTGATATCGCGTACAATTTTATGTAAAGAGTCGAGAAAGCAGCTGCCGCGCAATGGCATGTTATATTTTTTCGACATTTTATTGTTCGTCGCTATTATAAAGAGACAATCTGCATGGGAAGAATCAAGAAAAACTGTTTCAGTTTTGTAATATGTAATTATGAAAGCTGTAAAATGAGCAGGACTTCATCTTGAATTTTCAGACCGCATCCTTGAAACGTTAGTCTATTTTGAACATCGTGTTTAATTGATTACTGTCTTATACATAAATAAATATATATAAATCTATATAGTCTTGAAATGTAAATTATGATTACTCAAACAAATTAAAACTGAAAAAACATACCTATGGAAAATTTTGAATATTTTTCAATTGTAGAAACATTCACGACAAAAACTTATAATAATTTATCAGAACGTAAACCATTTCTCGACAATAAAAATCCCCCAAAATTTGTTCTTAATTAAAAGATGCTTCCTTGTGATTCAACGAGTGTTTTTCTGGAACATCAGCAACATCCTGAACAATTATTCCCGACAATTCCGAGGGCGGGCTAGAGCAGAGTAAATGTTGGGGCGGGAAGAACACTAATGGGGCATTAAATAAAAATATTCATTGGCGACCGAAACTCCGGGTATCCCAGACCACGGTTTACTGTTTTATGGAGCTTAATTGTCGGAGGACCGCGGGATTATATTGTGTCGAGACATTTACTTTACAATTTATTTATTAAAAAGCAATAGACTTCTTTCTTTCATTCAATTTTCATGGTGTAATATCAGTTTTAACAATGCTGTTATAAGCTATTATAAAATTAAACAACTTGTATAACTCTGATTCTCCACTTTCATTGTTAAATATCTTCCAAGTAGAAAAATATCAGACCGAGCGCTAAAATTCAATGAAAAAAAGGCTGAAGTAAATCCCTTTAAATATGCAGATTTTAAATGTCGCGGATTAGCGTGCTGTAAATCGAAAAATGCATAATACTCGATGCCCTAATACATTTATGCAACATTTTTACATATTGCGATACGTCAAGAAATTCGACCGCGTTCCGATCCGCCACGTGCTGCATCGCATTAACTTTCGACCTATGCGGATCTAGGTGTAACACATGATAGGGCAGTAACAGTCACACGTTTCGAGAAGGGCAAGTTGACGGAAAGGCTCGACGAGCGGATGTCCCGAAAATCGCGATTAGTATGCGCCTTGTCGTGTCGCGATGCGCCCTGCGGGCTGTCTTCAACGTGTCACGACGCGCGTTGCGCCCAACGGAACTCACTTCCTCTTTCCCGCGATGGGCGATCGGAGAAAAAAAAGGAATCATGAATATGCATCGCGCGGACCTCGGGCACGACCGTTTGTTGTCGGCGTTTCGCACCCGGCCTTCCAGGGCTCCGAGCCCCGAGGGCCCCGAGGATAGTCGAGGTCATCCGGCATTCTCAACCGTATGGCCCACGATAAACAGGATTGCAATTACGAATGCATACGCATACGTCGTCTAGCTTACTCACCTGCCTAAGCCGTATTTAATAATATTACAATCGATGAGGGTGGACCGAATAATCGGCTTATCGAATAGATTCCAAGGTAATTGTGTAATTGGTACCGAATGTGGAGGAGCTTCGGATAAAGCTCGCGTTTTTACTTTTGCATAATGCATTCGATGTCGGAGATGCGGGAAGTTGTGCGAGCGGTCAAGCGAATTTTCAAAGGTCGAGTTGTACGGTTTCCAGCGGCAAATGCGCCTACATGATTGTACCGGTCCACCTGCTCGTTAACTTATGGTATTGGGTAATCCTGTAAGAGGACGGTCGGTGTAAAGGCACGCTACGTGTATGTCAGATAATGTAAGAATATTTTTCAAGTTCTCGTTGGGGGTGAGATTGCAATGGTAACGGTCACAAAGGCATGTGTGTTTTTTAAACGTTCACCTGCTTTGATGGTGTTTGGTATATTCGTGCTGCAGACTATTCGACGATGAAAGATCATTTTAATCATCTTGAAACTGGATAAAATTTAATAGCAACTGTTTTTAAGTCACATATATGCACGTATGTTGGTAAAACTCGTCACTTGTTAATATTTTGTTACTAATATTCATAATGTCGTCTTATAATCACAAGTATTCGTATGAGGGTAATTACGAGTGAATGTAATTGAATGGCAATAACGGGACAATTCTATGAAACTATTATTACGCGGAGCGATATAAAGTTCCGCTAGCAAGAAATACATCGCACGTCCAAGTTTTATTAATGACATGATTATCTGACAAGTAACAAGTAGCTTCGTCATTGCCATTAGCGCGTATTGATAAATGTTTGCCTGACTTTAATCTTCATAAACTACTTGAGGAATAGTAGTAATTATATAGTGCGCTGGTGGACGTAAATAAAACAAAAATTTTAAACGGAAAAATAAATGTTGTATATATGTTAATTATTAATCAATTTCGCTTTTAGCCGCCAGTTTCCTTAAAAAGTTCAAGACAAGGTATTTTTGAACATTGAAATTTACAAGATATCAACAGAGCGATTATTTTAATTTAGAACATACGTATCCAACTCTATTTTGTGGTAGATTTGTACTGCGCATTGTAGATAATTATCCTTTAGGTTCTTCTTGGCGAGTGACCACACTCCGTTGAGAAACGGAGCGAAGTGCTCGCTTTGCGTAAGCTTTGGGAATAGAGGGGGGTGGAGAGGAGGCGGCGGCGAAATTCAGCACGGGAAAGGCTAACCAGTAGCACCCCTTCGAGCGCGGTCGGCAGGAAGGAAACGCGAAATAAATATAGCGAGGCGCAGCGGCGAGAGCTTGGGAGCGGAATGCGGCGGGGAACGGCGGGCGGAGTCCGCACCGGGGGACTGGAACTGGAACTGGACGGCAGTCCGGCCAGAAAGATACATATTTTTAAATATTTTAGTCACGGTCCGCAATCGCCTCGTCACGCAGCCTTGCCACCTACTGCCTGCTACCCATTACGTACCTACTACTTACCAGGTACGTGCCTGGGCATCGCCGCGGGTACGCCGCGCGTTTCTGGCTTCCTCGTAACCCGTTGCCGTTTTCACTCCTGCCTCTTTCTGTCTTTCTCTCCCTCTTTCCTTTGTAACTATCCGGCGTACTATGGCGCGCAACACGCGAGTTCTCTGTTCGCCGGCCGCGCCGGCGTGTGCGTGTGTTTCGCGTGTATCGCTATATCGCACGGTTCCACGTTCACGGGAGAGCTTTTGCTGGTCGAAACGCTTCGACCGCACCGGGAAATGTAACCGCCGCAACCGTCTCCACCGCTGTTGCGATGTCGTCTTTGATGGCCGATGTTAAAAAATGGCGACAGTGTGTTTAAACACTTCCTTGATGCTTTTCCAAATCATTACGGATATTTCAGGAAAAAAGAGATCGAGTTGGATAAAAATAATTTGTATAAGTGCTCAAAAGTTGAATATCCCTAGCTCTTTCTGGAAAAAAAAAACTGAAAACTTGCGAAATGGAATAGATATTCATTATTTATTATCAATGTAAAGATATTATTCGATAGCAATGTCTAATAGGATGATTCCTCAACATTGCCACATATCAGAAACTGTTATACTGTATTATTTCAAATAAAGGATTTCTAGGACTGTTTGTAATAAAATACAATGTTGCTATTATAAAGGTCAATGTCTTCATACTGAACGTTTTTATTTCAGTACTAAGTGATCTTGTTGTATGCGACAAATATATTATGGACAGTGACCTCGTGCATTATTCAATTATGCGCATACATATTGCATTCTTTTAACTGTACTTTTCAATGATCATGGTAAGGTACTATCGTGCATTTTTTGCTATTTTATCTCGCGAACGAATTTTAGCGAAGTTATTATTGTAGCACATATTTGTCTTGGATAATTTTTGTACTGTATATGCTACATTATCCGTACTTATTTTTAACTTGTTTTGTTGTTTTAGAATACCGGATGTTCTCGAGTCGTCATCTTCACCGGACTTGGTGCGTTCAAGGCTTCAGGCACGGAAACGCGATTCTTTTGTCTTACCGCTCTGCTGAGTGCTGTTTTGTGTGCATCAGCCTTTTTTTCTTTATTAGATAGAACATCAAGAAAGTGAAATTTACCATTTTATTTAATAAGATTACGATTTTGTTAATTCCGAATAAAATGCGATTAAAAAATCAATTAGAATTGATTTTTGTCAGATGTATACTCAGGTGAGTATACAGATGTCAATGTCAGTAGCCGAAATGTATTAAATCACGTATTCTTTGCACATCGAACAAAGTAATTTCTCGTGAACGTTAACGGAACCAGTCCTCCCGGAGACAGTCCTCCAGATCTCAGCGAGCTTAGCGGGGATCATCGCGAAAGATCAAGCGACGAGGAAAAGGTTTTCACGAGTGGAAAGTGAAAATCCTCGCTAAGGTGGAAGCGGATTCGTCCTTAAGTACGCGGGATCTCGCGCGGATTCGAGAAGCTCGGCGACTAGAAAGAGCGGCGGCCTGACACGAATTTAACGAGTAGACGCGTCATTAAGGGGGGTGTTGGGTACGGGGCTGCGTAAGCCGAACGGGTGAGGAAGACGCGCGGGAGGAGGTGGGCGAATGGTTACGGGGGCGGAGGGTGTAGCAAGCTGCGGTGGAAATGAAGGCACACCGTGCCTGGAAAAATGCGAACCTCCATCTCCCCGCATACATTTCCATATATCAACCCATCCAGCTACGCTTGGAGAGAGCGCGACGGCGCTCACTCGACGGCGCGGGCGAGCGAGACGCGACGAGAGCGAAGGAGAGCTTGTGGATAAGGGGGACCAACGGAATAAATCCAACTAATTAGACGAGAAAAACCGCGGATTAATTACCCGTCGCCTTTGCCTCTTCCTACCGGCCGTCTCTTCACCATCCTTCTCCCGACTCTTGCACCCTTCCGGCTGGCCGAGCGCGCGGTAAACAATTTTTCATTCCGCGTTCGGCGTGGCGTTTCGTCCCTCCGGTCTTGTACATCGGACCTTGGCGGTCGTTATTTAAAGTTTCTCAGACATTGTACGAACAATTACTCATATATAATCAATCGTGTTTAAATGCAAACTAGATTTTTTTAAATCTTTGATAGAAGTCTTTATAATTAAAGACTAAAGTTAAGAGAAGTAATATGTGGATTTTGTCCAATCTTTAACAAGTCCAATTACTGAAGGATCTATTTTCGTCCCCCTATATATATTTACGCAAAATACTTATCTGTCGAATAAAAGGTTCGCATTGCCCCTCTGTCGCAAGGCAAATACTGAAACGAAAGTAAAAGTACGAGGACGACAGAGACGCGAAGATTACCGGGGAGTCTTTACAGCGCCTATAGTTGTATCCATGCATGCGTACACAGATGCACACACCCTCGCGCGAACAGCTACGGAAGCTTTCTCGCGATGCGGAGTGTTTGCGAGCCGTTCGAAAGCTCTCGGGTTCCAGCGAGTCCGTGCGGGAGGAGGAAGGGGGGGGGGAGAGGGTGGAAACGGAAGGCTGAAATGCAGATTCCGCGCGACTCTCGAGCCTCGAAAGCACCTCGGTCCCCTTGCTCGCATCACTCCCACACCTCCGCCTCTTCCCTCTTTCCTTACTTTACCCTTACTACTACGATTCACCTTTTCCCCATCCTCGACCTTTGGCATCCACCGTTTCTCATCCTCTCGACACTCGTGTCTTTCGTACCTCTTGCCATGGTCCTGCCTCATCCTCTCGTTCCCTAGCTGTTTCTCCCGATTTACTTAGCGCTTAGACTCACTTTAGGGCTTCGAGAGTATCGCCCAAAAGGATATCCATCGGTGACCGATGATTGTTTGAACTTTACTGAATACAGGAATGTTTACTTGGCGTTATGACTACGCATAGCACAGGCTATCAATAATTTGCTCTATCATATTAATATTTTTCTGTAGAGAATAAGTTACTTGGTATAAATTAATGTATAATAACAGTTCAATCATATAGTTTAACCGCAATATTTCATATTGCAGTCTCATCGTGTCACTAAAATTTAGATGTGTATTGCATACAAGTACTCTATGTTCTAATATAATCAAAATTTTGCCATACGTTTTGACTTCATAAATTCACGAAGAAGACATTAAAATACGAGTCCCTTTCCACTCTCGCGAGATTGTCTTAGGCGACATAAATTCACCCCGAGATTTCTGTCAAACTATGCCGGAGGACAGAGCCTGGCGCATCCCGCGCGTTTTCCCGGATATATCTGAGAGTCTAATAATTCATTTTATGGAAATATCGCCGGCCGGGAAAGCCCGGTCAGAGGACGCGGCGCGTTCAGTGGCGAGACGGGGGCGTCGTGACACGGCTGGGGGACAGCATATTTTCCCCGAAATTTAGCGTGGCTCGATTTCGAGCCAATAAATCAAACTGACCAGTCCCGGGGAACGACCCGGTCCGGATCTCCATATCGAAATTCCTTAGCATATAGAGTGCAAGCTTGCGTAACCCCTCGGACTTCGTTCCGAGGAGAGTTACTTTGGACCGGAGGAGACGTTAGTCGCTTCTTCAGCTGTATCGCTCGCGATTCGCGGGGATGACGGTCCACCGAAGGCTGGCTCGCCGGCGTTTTATGAGGCGGGTTCTGTATGGAGATGGCTGTGGCAGCAGCAGCGACGGCGGCGGCGGCGGCAGCGGCGGTGGCTGGTTGACTGAATAAAA
The DNA here is from genome assembly GCF_003070985.1 of Temnothorax curvispinosus. Taxonomy (NCBI): domain Eukaryota; kingdom Metazoa; phylum Arthropoda; class Insecta; order Hymenoptera; family Formicidae; genus Temnothorax; species Temnothorax curvispinosus. The sequence continues at coordinate 333,131 of NW_020226364.1, read as the reverse complement.
ATTACGGAATATGTTGCATATAAAGTAAGTGAAAAACAGACCGAGATGATGAATTACCGCGGGAACAAGAGGGGGTAGCGAAGATAACGCCCAGCGCCATCGATCACCGGCCATGGCCAGCAATGACGCGACCTCTTTTCTCCTCGCCTCGCCGACTGCCGCCTCTCCGTGTCGCGAAGGAGACTATCGTCTACTTCCTTCTCACCCGATCTCTCACCCGATACACAGAGAGGATCTATCAATTTCTTACTTCCTCCCAGAAGCTAACACACCACGGGCTCAAATGACGCGCGGTTAAACAAAGAGCTCCTGTGCCTCGCGTTATTAATGGTAGCCTTGCCTGAAGAGCTTTCAACGTCGTGAATTTGTGTTTCGAAAATATTAACGAGAGAATTACTTTTCTAAGGAGTATTAAGCTTATAGTGTCTATCTTTAAATATCAACGGCATCTATAATTGATATGCAGAATTCTCTGGCAATGATAGCTTTTCTCACATAAGATATATAAAATCGGTCAATAAGATGCAATTTTGTTGACAAACGTAATATAAATATTGCGTTTTTGGCAAACTGTGATTCGTCTCGCAACAGCAAGAATTAAAGAACTTTTGCACATTAAATTTTACCGCAATGTGCGAGCACGTGCACGAGCCCGGTGTCTCAGACTGTATCAGATAGGTCAGCCTTCGTTTCGGCCTTTTTCCGGTGATAGTCGTCTAGCGATGTCCGGCGTGACGGTTACAGTCACGGTCTTCCTCTCGCTTTCTCTCTCCCGTGTCACCCTCGGCAATCCACCCCGTCTGCCGGCGTGTAAAAGCATCTGACGCGCTGTCCCAGCAGGCCTCCCGGGCTCTTTAGATCGTATCACGGAGGTCACGGTGCTTATATGCCGGCCGCTAACATATTTTTAAGTACCGACGATAGCGTCTACCGGACACGGCCAGCGCGCGCACCAAGACGATATAGCTCGGCAACGACGGCGGCGACCGGTAGGCATATACGCGTGGAGTAAGAGCGTGAGCGTGGACGCGCGTTTATCATGCGAAAGAGATAGAGCCGGTGGAAGAGAGAAGCCGTATGAGCGAACGCGCGTGGGTACTTGTTACTTGCGCCTGCTACCCAGGAGAATGGCACCTGTCGCGCAAGGTGTGCTTCCAAACTTCTTCTTCCTTCGTTACGATGATACCGTGGGGAAAAGAAACGGATAATTATGTAACCGATGAGATATCGAAGAAAATCGTGACATCCTCGAAATAAATCGTTGGCCACTTTGGTGGATCTGTTTAATAGAAAAGGGAAAAAATGTGGAAAAATGTCTCAATTATATTTGCTTTTCATACCAAAAGAAACAAACAACCCATTAACTAATAGAATCAATGCTTTAAACATTGTTTTAAATGTTCAACTCTCTTCCTTGATCGTGATTAGAAAGATAAACTTTCTCCTAATAAAGTCATTGCTAAAGAAGCAGAGCCATAATACGAGAGTTAGCGAATTTAGTCAGATTTAATATCGGATTTTTGGAATCGCCGATGTGTTGAGACATATATGAGCGTTCGTGCGATCAGACGAAAGGTGGATATCTTTCGTGTATGAAAGCGTGTGCGTGTGAAAGTGTAAGTTTGGCATGGGCGTGCAGGTGAACGCTTGCCGCGCGCGCGGAGCAGGTGGACCAACGATCTTCGGGGCCAGCCACACGGCCTAAGAACCAACACGGCTGACCTCGGACACCGCAGCGGCAATCGGAGAGATCCGGACAAGACTACTCTTGCAGCTGCGCTTTATCGTTTCGCGTGTGTGCGTACCGATGTTATTGTACAAAGGCCGATCGTGCACCGCTCAACGGGATGATTAACAACCGTATCTCGTTAAATCAATCTCATCACGTTCCTCGATGTCCAATGATAGCTGTATTTCCATGTATTTCGAAATGCTTTTAAAGTTTCGCGACTACTTTTTTCATTTTAATCTTTATATCTATAATAATCTTATATTTTGTACATAGATTAATCATTACCGCTGTTAGGGTCGATTCAGACACAGCCGTGCCGTATCCGTACCGTGCACGAAACAGAAACATCAGACAAGGATACCTATTGTCTCCATCCTTGTCTAATGTTAACGATACGGATACGGTACGGGTACGGCACGGCTGTGTCAGAATCGACCCTTATACGTGTAGGTACAGAGAATATCTTAGATTAAGTTTTTCTAAATATAATGAAAATTTATGGCAATCATTATCTGATACGATGAGAAATACACAAAAACAGTGATATTTAACATTTACAGTTGAATATTTCAAATATTTCAACGCTTGAATGAAACTCGGATTATGTGTTCTAGATATTCACTCGCGACTTGAAAACTATTCCCCGCTCTGTTTTAAAATTCATTATCCAACGTCGTTGTCACGGTGGATGCGGGATAAACTCGCAATGAAAAGCTCACGTTGGTCGTGTTACCGCGAGGCCGACGTCTAGGACACCGGGCCTCAGGATAAAGGTCCTGCGAGCTTTCCCGAGATTCCTACATTACCACGTGGGTATGCGCATCCACCTAGGAAGAGGGTGGAGGAGGGCTCGGCATCGAGGATGCGAACCCCCGAGCGGCAAGTAGATCCCTGCACCGGGCGAAGCTCTCTTCCGCGCTCGGAGCGAGAGCTTTCGCGCGGTAAAGCGCGGCGCTCCGCAGCCCCGACGACTTCCGCCAGCTGGCCTCCCTACAGGCTTTTCCCGGAACTACAAGTTCCGGTGAGAATTTGCAGCACGTTGCGACGTGGCGCAAGGGTGATCCCTTCTTTATCGGCACGGGAACATTGGTGCATCCTTCTCGTCTTCTTCTTTTCGTTTTTTTTTCCATTTTGCACTGGTAGACAAGAACCTAAGACGGTGGATAGGGGAGGACGAAGTGGAGTCGTCGACCGGGCATCGTCATAAGGAGATATCGCGCGAGATACACGGACGCACTGTCACGGCTGGCGCACTGCGCGATCTAACGCGGCGCGTTGCGGCGGCAACGTGTGCCGCTGTCATACCAATTAATCGCCGGGAGATTCTTATCGCTATGGGATGTTTTCAGTCACGGGCTTCAACCCTCCTTCTCCGGTCTCCGGTCTTTCTCCTCTCCTACCCGCGCCGCTCTCCTTTCCTACCCGACGTTCGCTGTCACGATGTCTATGTTCGTGCCGCTGCCGTGTACGCATGTCTCCCGATCTTAATTTATGAAAATCGCGTAACGCGGCCGTAGAAATTGGCCGCTTCGGGAAACTACAGCCGTGGTTGCACGACGGCGGCGGCGGCGGCTGAAGTTCTTTCAGATACCTGTGGGCGCAGCAAGTTCGCCGCTCGATAGCTCGCGGATCGATTTGGTGTCATAACCACGTCCGCCGCTGCGACGTGACGATGGTCTCGCTAAGCGTTATACCGAGGGTCGCTTTAGTAAGAAAAATATCGCTCCCCTATTTCGCGAAGTTGTGAGAACTTTGTTATTTCGCGCGACAACGAAAATTACGCGCGATAGAAAAACGAAAAAGAGTTAACCTGCGACAATAATTATAAGTTTGAAGATAAAATTAAATCTTATCGCAATAATTCTTTCTCGCAATTAATCATACCTTATTTTTACTCATAATAATCCTAAAATTTAATTTATCTAGGAAGAAGTCCTAGAATCTTTTGCACAGAAAAAAAGAAGTGCTAAATCAAAACCTACGTACTCATATATATCTATACAATAATCTATCATCTTTTTATAAGAATTTCAACTTTTTTATTCTGAGTTGAACTATATAAATGACTTCATTCAAGCAAATTTTTTTTATTTAAAGCAATATAATCTTACTTCAAGATTATAGATTGTTGCATACGAGCATGCATATATAAGTCTGGATTTGACATTTCTTTTTTTCTGTGTAATACGCATGAAACTTATTAATTCATTATTAATGAATGAAGAAAATTTGAATTTATAAATTGGAAAATTAATCGTACGCAAGACGAGGTCAGTTGCATAGCATAAATTTTACATTCTAATACTGGGATCCTTGTAATATCCGATACCAGAAGATACTTGAAAAGTTTCACGGCTACCTCTCTCATTTCGGCGGCTCACGCCGACGTATTGCCGTATCGTCCGATCCATGGGAACGTCGTTTTGTATTCCGCGTAAGTACCGAGAGTCGACCTCGCGGTGTGTGAATGAAATTCAAGGCGGGTCGTCGGTCAGTCCGGTAGGTCGGGCGGGATCTCGCTTGTCCTTGTCCCGCTCTTGCATGCGTCGAGGACGTGGATCGACGCAGGCGAAGAATGATACGCGCGCGTGTGCGGGATGCGAGAGAACGTGGGAAGATCGCGCGAGAAAAATCGGTTGACTCGCGACGATAGGATTCGTATGACGCCTCGACGAGGCGACGGTGAAGCACAGCGACGAAGTCGTTCCCACATATTTTCCTCCGAACTCCGCGAATAGCGATCTTCACAGTGGTGAAGCATGAATGGGAACATTATGAGAGTACGAAGGGGAATATTACAGAGACTCGACGGTTTTCGACGTTAATTGTTAATTTATTAATAAATAAAGTCGAAAGAATACAAAAATGTCTGTTTTCTTACATCGATAGGTTTAGAAAAATTTATAGCGATCGAAAAGTTCACAATTAGCTTTCTGCAGCTGCTCTTTGCGTTTTTCCGCGCTCGATATCGAGTCACGATTTTGGTGAACCTTCGCGAAGCGGCTGATGCCTGTAGGGATGCGGGATATTGCGGGAGATAAGCCAGAACCGGATGCGGGGAAAACGCGCGATAGATGCGTTTCGGTTTCGCGCAGACAGCCACTGCGAGCGGCTGACGGCGGATAGAGAAAACGAGAACGGAGAAAGAGAGGAAGCGAGAACGAGCCGTGTAACCGGAGGGAAACAGAAATAGAAGCGCGCGGCGGATGGATGGAAGGAGCGAGGGAGAGAGCATCGCGAACAAGAGGAAGCAGCGAGTGATTGATTTTTGTCGTGGCTTTGCCCGACGCTATCCGCTATATCCGCGATTGTGCGGACCCGCAGGGGACTCCCGGCGGCGGCAGCGGCGGTGGCGGCGGCGGCAGCAGCAGCGGCGGCTTCGTGCGGTGAAGCGACGACGACGGGCGCCGCGACGCCGTCCACCGATTGGCGGTTGCCGTCCCCAGGGGGCGGCGCTAATCACCAGACCGTGCAGCACCGTGAGTCTCTACTGCACTCGCCTCGAAAGCACTCTACCGTGCATCGGTGCCTCCGATGTATGCATACCTACCTATCCACCGTATATATGTATATCTATATATATGTATGTATATATATATATATATGTATATATATATATATATATATAATATATATGTATATATCTCTATACTCTATAGGTACATGCACACATGTATAAGCGACCGACACGCGTTTCGCGTATGTGTACGTACGCACGAGTCGCACGTTCATCCATGTATGTACACACGTATACACGTATGTGCGAAAACGAGAGCGCACGCGAGCGAGTGAGCGAGCGGTGTCCCCTCGCGCGTTAGAGCCTGCGAGAAAGCACATCGTGGAGTCAGGAACAGGATGTAAAGCGACGACTATGACGACGGGAAATGGAATCGCGCGGCGATCCCTTTGTTCCCAAGCTGGAACGAGAGGGAAAGACCCGCGTAGATGGGTGGCAGATAGTTTTGCCGGAATAGACGGAGGCAATGGTAGAAATTTTTGTATACGCGTTTGCTCGATTCCCCGAGTTCGATCGAGGCGAAGGAAAAGCGAGGAAGATGTCGAGAGACGCGACGCGAACGTTAGAGTTCTGTGTTAAGTATAACTAGTTGGAAATCGAGCATCATCTCGCGGAGTTAAACTTGAATATGACGGCTTCAAAAACGGCCGATCGATGCGAGATACGACGAATGCATTCTCTGAGAAACCGGAATCTGACATCTAATCGTCCCGCAAAATGTGGAAGTCACATTTTCCCTAAATAAAGTTTGTGTTAGAAGCTCTGCAGAAAGACATAACACTCTTTAGTTATCGGCTATTTGGGTTCGCAAGTTTCTAAGGGCAACGATCACATTTTGTGTCATTTGTCTATTTCCTAAGAACAATATATTATCTGTTATGATTCGTCTAAAAGACATGATAATTTGTTCATCAAGGAATAAATTTACAATAAGACTAGACAATATAAAATTGAAAATGTAGTTAGTACAAGTTGGAGCAAATTGAATGACATCGGTCTAATCGTTTTCGCATAATTGCGCAAGACTTATCCCGCAATTAAAAGTTCTTTCCCTGACGTATTGTACAAAATTTATTATTCGCTTTTTTTTTTTATTTTCGCTGCAAATATACATGTAATCGTAAGATCCCACGCATGTTTCGTGACGTATATCTCCAACTTTGGCATTTATCAGTATGCAAACTGGTATCCCAGATTAGAGAGGTTCATATACAAATCTCTACCCCCGTATTTGAGTATAAATCTATTGAGTCTAAAGCTGTTTGATATTTGTTCACGCCATAGTGCAAACGAGAAAAAATTATCAGGACGAGTAGGGCGAGTTGGACGCACCGTTGTCGACCTTCGGACGACACGGCGAGAAAGCGGGAGCAGGTCGGTTCTGCGGTTTTCAGTCGGGCGACGACGATAAACCACCGGCGCTGATTTACGAGGGCACGCCGTGCCGGGCACGTCGCGCGGTGGAAGAGAACCTGGCGTGGATCGTAGCCGGGGAACGAAACGTGGCTATGCGATCGCGGCAGCCAGGCAGCAACGATACACACCGTTCGGTGGCAATGTAGTTGATAAAGGCCGATAAATCGCGAGTAAAACGGAGTGATAATATCGCACAACGGTGGGATGGGTGGGATCGTCGCCGTTGGAGGTGGAAGAGAACCGGAGGAGAAGACGATGGTAGTGGCCGTGTCGGCAGTGGCCGGCGAGGGGGAGGCAGGAGCGAAGGGGAGGGGGAGCGTTTCGCCGCCGCGACGACGGCCAGAGGGTGCGGCGGGTACAAAAGGGAAGGTGGTCGGGTCCCCCGAGGTGGGGAAGTCGTGGACTCGAGGTGGGGAGAGTCCGTTGCGTAGGGGGATGGAAGAGGAGAAGCCGTGGGTCGTGGTAGAGGGGTACGTCGTCTCTCGCCTCGTCGCTCAGGCGAGACGAAACGGAGCGGAGGAGAGAAACCGTCGCCGCCGCCGCCGCCGCCGTCGGGAGGACATCGTAGGAGGGACCAATGGACATGCGCGGGTGTGCCGCGACACCACGGCGACCTTCTGGCCACCTCCAGAAACAAAATGGCTACCCTGTCTCCCAGCGTCGCCGAGAGATGGCGACAGAGCCATGTTGTCCACCTTGCTTCCTGTCGCGTTTAATCGGACCTCGCTGATAAAGACCGAAAGAATTCTTTTGGTTAAAAAATTATCGAAACTTAGAGGTCTCGTTAAACGACGAGAAAGGACTTCCTGCGGGAAGGACCTCGCGTAACGTATCTGTAAACGCAGCGCAAGCTCCAAGCCAGTCTGGCGATTTCTTATCTTCTTCGGCACCGCAAAATGGACATATACACGATTATGCGATTAACTGGTTAACTATTGCCAGTTACTGGAGAGAGTTATCGAGTTACCGCGCGATTCCTACGGTGTATGAATATTAGGCGCGCCGCGGCGGGGAGAGAGACGTTTACACGTAATCACGAATGTTCCTCTGCGGAATTATATCGAGCGAAACGCCGGGGAGGCGTTATCGGAACTACCGATCGTATGTTTGATTTACAAGATGCTCGAGAAACCGCGCGCGCGCGCGCGCGGGCGCACACACGCATCACACACGCGCGCGCATTCTCGCAGCGGGTAGATAGTTATTCGATACACGGCGTTAATTTGTCGAAAGCATTCGCGTCAGCGCGCGAGAGTGAATATCATTTGAATGCATTAAGCATTCCTGCGTATATATGCGTTCGCGCGTAGTTAAGTAGCGCGCGTGTGCACGCGTGCACGCGCGCGGGCGAGATCGCGCTCGTTCTTCGGGATCGAGAGCGATATTTCAGACACGGCGTTCTTCCGTGTCTGATTCGAAAGATAATCGAGTCACGCTTAACACGCTTCACTTTACGCGCCGGCATTTATGCGCGCGGTTACAACATAATTATGGCCGAGATGGTCGTCGTGATAAAGCTGATCTACGGCGCGAGCGGATTCCAATGTCAAATCCGTTCTGGCAAAAAAAAAACGTGCGCATTACTATTTATTACTATTTAACATTAGAAGATAGTTACATCTGTTATCCGGATTTATACATATATGTGGGAGAAAAAAAAATGTAAAATATGATTGATCTTAGATATTTTTTTTGAAGTAAGATTTAACAATAAGAAAAACGATGAAATATCTTTTTAACATTAACCCCTCGTCCAAACTCCAATATTAAAAATTCAGTCGTGAAGCAGCGGTACGTTAGTAAAAAACGGTGATCTAAATTCAGTGAAATAAACATTCCCCAGGGCACAGTGAACCTCGCGGTTTCTCTTCCATGGAATAAAAATGTCAGCGCACGTCTGCGGCCAATGGCAGCGTTAGGTCGGAGAAGACGTTCTCTCTCGGTGCCCTCCTCACTCTCTTGTTCGTGGTTACAAGGAATCGTCTTGGCGTCTCACAGAAATTTTCGCAAGACGAGCCTGTCGGAGACATTGATTGGCGAGCGACGAGGCGCGCGGTCGGTCCGAGCATCGGTCGCTTCAGCGTCGACTGAATGTTTTTAGGACGGTAGATAGGAGCCCGAGCTTCTCATGCATATTCAACGGCACTCTCAACTCCTCCGTCACAGGAGGGAAAGAACCACCCCGCGCGCCCGGCGCACCCCTTCGGTCCCCCTAGCCCGCGATAGAGAGAAAGGAGACGCGATAGAGACAGAGCGATAGCTGTTCGGATATATGGATGGGTGAGCGAGAGAGAGAAAGAGACAGAGAGAGAGAGAGAAAGACATGAAAAAAGAGAAAGCAAGAGAGAGAAACGGAGACACCGACGGGGGGAGAAAAGGAGTCTGTAGGGGTGCTCACGATTTCCTTCATATTCTACGTTGGCTTTTGTCGGCGGTCGAAGATAACCAGCCAGCGACGACGTCTACCAACGATTCTGGATGACGACCGCGCGCATGAGATTATTCCAACTTCCTCGAGAATTCCGGGGAACGATATTACAGGTGAATCATACCGTATCCGCTCCGGACAACTTCCGTCGTCGTTGCCGTCGTTCCTCCCTTTGACCGTTGCTTATGCTTCGTCGTTATTAAGTTCGTGCATCAGACGAATTCGGGTCAGCATAGAGAGGATAGGGGGCTTCTCTGCGATACGAGGCACCGGGAATTTTCCTTGTACTGCGGCGACTTTTCACGTTGCTACGGAATCGCGCGGATTCTTAATACGTCCAGCTAACTAGCTAAATAAAGAGCAAGGTTTATGTTCGGGCGGAATCGTCACGACCGGACCTCGGTGAGGCACGTGAAGCGCTCGTACGTTACCGCGAGGAAGACGTCCAGATCGAAGAGCGAGGGTGACCTCGTATATCCGCGAGGCGGCTCGTGGCGGCTCGCGTGGCCACGATAGCACGCCTTGACCTCGCACCAAGCCCGATTCCCCGATAAGATACAACAGCGGAGAGACGAAGCCGTGGCGCTAAAGTACGGTGTTCTTCGTGTCACCATTGGTGACCGAACTCGCGATTGTCACGCGAGCGCAACCGACGTAAGCTCTGCGTCTACAGTTTCGAGTAAAAATCCCTTGATTTAAAAATATGCAAGAGTTAACAGCAACTTGTATTTCTATGTAGCTTTTGCACGGGAATCAATAAATGTAGACATTTTATCATCGTCATACGCAAAATATAATTGTAAAATTCGTATTTTAACGAATCAATCAGTTATATTAAAAAATTACTGATAAATAAAATGAAATAATTCTATGCGTACAGTTTTTCTGTACGTATACTTCTACAAAGAGACATTCGAAGTGAAACGTCGGTGTTTATCTATTAAATGTCTGGCTAGACGAAACGTCCGTGAGGGATACTCCTCTGGATGATCCGATAGATCTTTACACGGGAAGATCTAATGCTTCGGAGAGCCATAAACATGGAGGTACATATAACTATTGGACTATCCGGTGAAAGAAGGGAAAGAGAGGGAGAGAGAGAGAGAGAGAGAGAGAGAGAGAGAGAGTGAGAGAAAGAGAGAGAGAGCCATCGGTGAAATCAGTCGTTTTGAAAAACTGTGGAAAAGATTCGACGCGCGTTATGGGGATGAGCTTACTGGGAAGGAAGTGTTCGGTTACGACGGCGATAAATTCGAACGGAGGATTTCGCGGTTGAGAACTGCGGAAGCGTCGGCTATACAGTTGGCGGAGGCTGAGTCCGTAGCTTCTCCGGGGATTGATATCCCTCGTCTTCCCCTTTGATATCACCCTCGCGGCGGACGAACTTCCCCGCGCCAGCCTCGCCGCCGTTCTTGTTCATTCTGGTCGACACCCCCTTTGTGCAGGAAAGACAGATCGAACCACCCTGTTTACACTGCGACGCGATGATTTGCCAAATTAATTAGCCTACTCCCGATGCCGTCTCTCTCTTTCTCTCTCTCTTGCTCTCTTTTCCCTTTCATCAGTCTTCGGTATTCTCCTCTGGACCAGGAGGCTGCGCGTCTTCGCCTGTGCGTTGAATGGCCTCGGCATGTAAAAACCGCGAATAATCTTCGCCACGCAGAGCCCGGCTTTCATTAACGGCGAGAAGGATGGGCTGCACGGTAATTTCTAACGAGGCTGTGCGAGCGAGCTCTCGCCGTGAGCCGCGTCGCAAAAACCTTTCTTCTACGTCTCGACCGTGGTGGTAGGCGTGACACCGAAACGGGATCGTTAACACAAAAATGGAGTGACCCAATAAAAGAAGTGGAGACGCGCGAGACGAAGGGTATTTGCATTACGGACAGTCGCAAAGTTTCTTTTCAACTCATCTGACTCTCGTCACGATTAAAAATATCCGGTTCATTAATCCCACGACACATAATATATTTTTGTAGAATCATTACTCTTTTAATTCGAGAGAATTTTTAGACATTAAATTGCGTGACATTTCGGATATATACGAGTATTCCGTCCACCTTGTGACGCGACAATGTTACTTTACGACGTTGAAGCTTGCGAATACGGAGTTATGAAGGGTCGGCTACTGCAATAAAGAATCGCACAGTATAAGGTAAAGTTTCGCACCGTTGCGAACCGCGAAGATACCGGGCTCGAGACGTTTAACGAAGGGCTGCGCCGCGACAACAGGCAGATTTTCGAGGTCCCCTTTAAGGGACTGGCGCGAACGGCGCTGGAACGTGGTGGAGGATAGGAGCCGAGAACGCTCGTAAAACGTCGAAGAGTTTCTTTTTCGCGGTGCCTCGTCGCTTCGGGCGTCGAGAGTAGGGGCGGTGCCGGCGAAATGAAATTAAACGGGCCCCTTTTTCGTCGTCGGAGCATCTCGTTCGCGGTAAAAACGAGTGTGGACATCCAGTGCTAACCCCATGGCGACGGTGGTGCTGCTGGTGGTGCTGGCTGCTGGTGTCGCTGGATGGAGGTTCCGAGGAGCGGACAAAGAGCGACCAGCTCGTCATTAATGCTCGCCGCAATTTATATCTCGCTGTACCTCTGTCATTTAACGTCATCGAAGATCGTTCGTTACGCTCGTATTTATCGGGTCTCTCTATCGATGATGTTTATTTCGATTTCGCGACGATTCGCATCGTTTTTTTTTTCGTAACACTTTCTCGTGTTCCTTTATTAATATGCTTTATGCTTTATAATCGTGCATAATATGATCGCGTAATCGACTATATTTTATTACGCGGCGTAAGGGAAAGGTACCAATACCCGAACACTTAAGCATAAGAAATGTACCAATACCTGAACACGTATCTATGTCTGGATACCTTCAAAAAAATATAAATTTATGAAAATAAACGTTTGGATATTATTATAATTGAAGTTTCAAACTACAAGAAAAAATACTTTTATCTTTGATTTTAATTTGCGTTATACTTATAAATAATAAAGGTGTTCGGATATAGGTACATGTTCGGGTATTGGTACCTTTCCCTTACACTGCACACCGTTGACGTTTATTCGAATATTCGAGCGAAACAAAGATTCCTCTCTCAGTATTTAGAGTTTCGTGGATGGCACAGGGTCATTATTTATCGTCGGGCAAGACTACTGCAGCGGCGATCAAGATACGGTAATACACGTAGACAAACCGAGAATGGAATATACGCGAGGAATCGCGGGAGGCGGGTGGCGCGCGAGTAATCAGACGGATAGATCGTCTTGTTTTCGTTCCAGGACGAAACCTTCCTCCCCTCCCTCGTTCGCCTCGCCTTCTTCTTCTTCTTGGTCTTTAGGCGAACGCGAACGACAATCGATACCTGGCGAGGCCGGAGGTGGAGAGGCAGGCGAGAAAGAGAACCGCGCTCGACAACGGGGGCGAGAAAGCGAGAGGGCGGAAAGACGGAAGAGGGGTGGTAGGGTGGCGCCTCATATTTTGCTCATTAGCGTCAGCATCGTCGTCAGCGTCGGGACGCCCTCACTTCGCGCGCGCGATGCAGCTAAGGGTGGAGAGGGACCATCCATCATCTTGTCCTCCGTTTCGCTCACGTCCCACTCTCTTCTCCTCCTCCTCCTCTTCTTCATCTTCCTATCCTTTGCTCCTCGCGCCGGTCGTTTCTGATCTCTCGCATTCGCTGCATCGACGATCCTTGAAAATGCTCGCGACAATGACGTCGTTTCCGTTAAAATGGGGAAGAGGATAATAAATATATTCAATGATAAACCGTCAAAATTTATTATACCAATTTCGTAATTTCAACGATAAAAATACACAGTAATATGTTATTGAATTACCGATGACAGTATAATTGGTAATTTAAATAAGTGTAAATAATTAAAAAAATTGAGTAACCATTTTTACCCATTGTAAACCATTATTACCTGGAAGGGTAAACGAATTTTTCGTGAAAGTGGAACAACGGTGGTCTTCCGCTTAAGCTCCACTTTCTAAAGGAATCGTTCGTTACATTTGTATATCTCCGCGGTTTCATTTTGCGGCGAGACGGATCGTTGGTTACGTTCGCGAGGTGATTATGGAAATTTTAGCGCGCGCATTTCGTGAGTCGGCGCGAAACAACCATTGAAACGCGATTCTTTCGTCGTACGACCGGCCCGGCCGATCGATTCCGGCCTGTTGTGAAATCGCCGCTAATGCTCGTATATATATTGGTGGTCGTCCGCACGATGTGCCGGTGGTTTCTTCTCATGATTCGCACGGCGATACGAAGACGCGCGCGGTTGCGGTTTACCGACAGCTACCTACTTTCGCATGAAATCCGTTTTTAGCGACAGATCGTAAAGCGATTTATGTGTACGACCGGCTGTAACGCCGATAGTAAACGATAAACGCATGCGGCGCTCGGCTGAATCCCTGGCCCGCCGGCGCGGTTAGTTGCCGCGTAAAGGACTTTATTACCCGTACTACCTCGCGTGCCACCTAGTTACGCTTCAATAGAAAAATCATAAACAGCCCTTTTTATTCGAACGACTCCCCTACCTTCTCCGTATGACTCGACGTGCCGTGCTCCATTTAGGAGCACGCTGAGCCTCCCCGTCAAGAGAGGCCATCAATTTTTCCTCGTATCACCGATCATTGGGGCAATTAAATGTTTATTTCACGATTACAGAATACGAGATTGAGATATGCTAAATCGTGCATCTGTGAAATGACTGAAATGAGTATTGTTATCCAATATATTGTAGCTATGCAGAGTAGAATGAGATCAGCGCTTCGAATATAAATAATTAATTAATAGTTAATGTGCTTCGCTTAATAGCACGCGAATGCTCTTTTGATAACATAAATAGTTAGCACTAATGCAAATATCGCGGGTTATGTCGAATCCAAAAAAATGTATTTATTACCTCTATATGGCTTGATTTTTAAGAAAAAATATTCGTAAATTTAAGTTTTTTGAACTTCGGAAAGACATATATGTTGCGTCATATTCCGCGGGAATCCCGTTTAAGATTCAAGGCTACGTGGTGTTATTTAAAAAAAAAAATACCTATATATCCTACACGAACTTCTATACAAATCATAATCATAATTCTACATTGAAAAGAAATCCGAAAAAATATTTAGTCCGATACGTGCAACTAAACATTTTAGTTAGTTTAACTAAACATTAGTTAAATTAATTAAATAATTTTTTATAAAAAAATTTTGATGGTTGACATGAATGCACTATCCCTTTTTTAGTACAACTTATAATAATTGTTTGAAACAATTAATGTTTAGTTAACTAACTAACATGTTTATAGTTGCACGTATCGGACTAAATATGTTTTTGGATCAAATTTTTTTTCAGTGTATATAATTAATAATCGCGATATAAATCAGGATCCTTAGGATTGTCGTAATTAGCGTTCTTGAAGGAGATAATCGCGTAGCGCGTCGCACGCGTCTTTGCGGACAAACGTAATTGATGGCGTTTGATCGGCGGGTAATTACAAGATGTTCGTCAAACGGGTAAAATGCGGCCGTTGCGGGACACCCATAATTGCGAGAACAGTGTGCAAAAATAAAACGTGTGCCTGAAACGTATACGACGCATTTATATCAGCGTATCGATAGGGACGTTTCGCGACATAAATACGGTACGCTCGCAGTTGCCGTTTATCGCGTCTCCGTGACTCGCCAACTTCGTCATAAATGTAGCTGGCAGTCATTGCCGTAGCCCACGCGGGACGCGGTCCACGTGGGATAGTGTGCCTCGTAAAACAGGTTGTTGCGTAAGAGAAATCCTAAGCATCCGCGACGAGCACGGCGACGCTTAAGTAAATGATACGCGCATATTCCAGATTTGAGGTACGTAAGCCTCTGCGTCTCGCGACGCGATAAGCGTTGACCTTGGAACTACAAAGCACGATATCGTTCCTGATCGTGAATACTTCTCCGAATGAGAAATTTCTAGAAAATATCTGTGATTTGTTCTGCTTGGACTTAAGTACTGTATAAATATGTCAATTATTTGTCAAATTTTTATCTTTACGATGCTATAAAGAAAATAATAAGTTGAGTATATTATTAAAATTATTTTTATCATAATATTCTGAAGAGCGCACCCACGTAATATGTTTCTAAATGTTATATCTGTATATTCATATTTAAAAATGTTTTATGTTTGTCAGTGGGACTTTCGATTTTCTCGGCACAGAATGCTCATTTTCCTTTTTTGCCAGAGGACAGATCGAAGCGCCGAATCGATCGTGTCGTGCGGCGTACGAAACGACATATATCCACGTAAAGGCGATCTGTGCATGCGTAACGGAGCGTGTCTTGTGATCGAAGTAGGCGGTCGCGCTGTTCCATCTCGACTTTCGGTGTGCAGCAGCAGCAGCTTTTTATACTTCTAACTTTTTATACCTGTCCCCATCTCACGTCCGTCGCTCGTCGAGTGGCCCGGAGGACAAAACATGGACCTGAATGTAAAATCCGAAAAACCGCCGCGGTGAACAAGCGAACTTTGTTGAAACAGAAACGGCGGCGGTTGACTGATGTTTTTATAACGACGAAATCGGACTGGGCGTCGCGTCGCGAGGTTTCTTGCATATCTTGCATACAATGATGCACACGCAATTGGCCCTTCTCGAGGCCTTTCCGTTCAACGGCGGATTTGGGATAGACTTATAAACAGAAAGTTCTTTTGGCTTGTGATAAAATTTGCATAAATTATGCAATTTAATTTATGTAGAGGATAGTTAATAGTTTAATGTTATATCATCAAAGCCGGAACATGGTCTTAATTGCCAATGATTATGAGCGCCCGTGAGCTTCTATAATCGTAATAGGATTGAATGGCACGTTATCACTTAACGAGATGACCGAGGAGCCTCGGTTTCGCGAAGAAGATCGACGCGGCATCCGTACTCTCGCGACGAAACGGATATCGAGCGACTCGATTCGAGAGATCGTGCGTCCGAGTTCTCGCGGTTGCGTTCCGAACATCAAGTCGCCGTTCGTGCGCGTCACGCGCGAGATTCGTGGCGTAGACGTGGAGCACGAGAGAAGAAAACGGTGAAACGAGAAAGACGGCGGAAGGTGATGAAAGGCGAGCGAGAGAAAAAGGGTGCGCTACGAGGGAGGCTGCCGCGGAGGATGTCCCTCGGAGTGTGCCCACCAGGGCGCGGAGAACGAGCGGTGACAGAACGAGATGGAGTGACTAAAGAGGGGACGCGAATGCGTTGGAATGGGACATATACCTTTTCCTCTCTTCTCCGTCCAGTGTTTTGCGGAAGAGGGGGCGTACAGACACGGTGCCCATGGAAACGCGCAGGCGCCTTCCGCCGAAGATCCTCGGCCCTTCGACGTCCTCGTCGCATCTCTCGCGTTCTCTTTGTCATCCCTCTCTCCTTGTCTCACGCACCCTTACTTTCCCTCGCTCTACCCTCCCTCCCTCTCTTTCGCCCTCCGTCCATCCACCCATCTGTCTGTCCTCGTCTTCATCATTTCCCATCCGACCCCGTAACCATCCCCATGGCCGCTTTCTCTCCGTAATACGCACTAAACACCCCATAGGCCGCGTGTAGACTTTACGGGGATGCACGCGCGTGTTTACCCTTCGAGCGCAATACCGCCCAGGCGTTTCGGCGCCGATAACGCCTTGGAGCTCGCCTTGAAGAGAAGAACAACAGCCATAACGTCGATCGGGATACGCTCGACTTGCGATCGAGGCCTGTCTATCCGAACCTCTGGAAGTTATCGATGCATCTTGCATCTCGCGTGCATTCACGGATTCTGATTAGGAAAGCGCCACATGCATGATAAGATTATTTAAAACGATATATATATATGTGTATGTATATATATATATATACATATATATATATATATATATATATATACACACAATAAACGAGCAATACATTATATTTTGTCTAAATAAAGTATAATTGTGTATGTTTTTGAATGAAAAAAATTTTCCATTCTCTGGCTATTTCAGCATACTGAATGTTAACACTTCTAGATCAATTCAAAATGTTTGTTTGATTGGAACGATTACGTTAATTATAAATATGTAACTTTATGAAGAATAGATTACTATATTACTATGAAAGTTAACTTTATAAAATTAATGGAAGTTTGATAATTTACTATAAATTTATTTGTAAATTTATTGCTTTTTTGTTATCCTTTACTTCTTCGGCGCATTTTCGAAAGTTGCTCATGCGTAGGATCACCAATTAGTTTCTCCGATCGCTCGATTTGCCGAAAAAGTTGATCGTATACGTGCCGCAAGTTTTTTCGCTGACGTTCGAAAGATCACCGCTGTCGTCATTGTGGTCACAATATTCAGGAATTGATTTATTATGGATCTTTTTTCTTATCGATTCAGTGAAAAAAAAAGAATAACAGAATCTGAATAAAATTTAGACATCGAAAGCAATAAAAAATTTAAATTATGGACGAGGAAAAATGTATATCTTACGTCCGTCGTCATATATTTGTCGCTGTCATCGTTTTGATCACAATATTTGGGAATTGATTTATTATGGATCTCTTTTTCTTATCGATTCAGTATAAAAAAAAGAATAAAGGAATGTGAATAAAATTCAGAAATCAAAAGCAATAAAAATTTTGAATTATGGAAAATTGTATATCTCTTACGTCTGTCGTCATATACTTGTCACAATAAAATTTGTTCGCAAGAATGAACTCTAAATTGATCAAAATTATAACGTTAAGAACGAGTAAAGACATATCTCATGCATATCTCATGACGTTCGGATGGTGCGGATCGAGAGGCACCGAAAGGTGAATGTCTCGCGGAGAAACTCGTGGCGTGAGCGAATGCGCGAATGTTTGACGGGCGTTTACTGCGGCGGCGAGTGCGTACGAAGCGTGCGTGAACAATGTCGAAGAATCTAGGTGCCACGGGGCACCGTAGCGCGTAAGCGAGATAGACCCATAAAAATGCTAATTCCTATCGACCCGGGCGCGCGACGGGCCGGGAGGCTGCCGCCATCGCCACCGCTCACTTGCATGCCATTAGCCCACAGACCTCGACAAACGTAACTCTGTGTTACATCGACGATGTGTTTCTCCCTCTCTGTCTCTCTTGCTCGCTCTCTCTCTCTCTCCTCTCTCTTTTGCTCCTGTCATTCATCGACGTGTTGTTGCTATTGACTTCACTTTGAAAATGGCAATTTAAAGTATTTAAACCGATAAATTGGCACGTCAATCGAAATTTCACTAACAAATTATTAGCAAAATCGCCGAACTTTTTCGACTCGCCGAAGGGGGTGGAAGGAAAGAGGGGGGAGGGGGAGGGAGATGAGAACCGACGACAAGCACGACAACGACAGAAGCGAAACTAATCTCCGTTACGAGCGGCGTGGATCGGATCCATCAATCTAGATTATAATTAATTGATAGTAGGAGCTTCTCCTCTCCCTCCCCCCCTGCGGTGGGTGGCGGCCACATCGGCCGTATTCCTACACGCCAACGTCTGGCGGTGTATTGCACCGGGTATTAGGGAGTGCACAGGGGTGACTGTCGGTTTGTCTGTTGTCGACTCTTTATCGCGCCCCCGGTGAGTCGTCTTATGCATCTTTCATGAGGCAACCATCCAAGGGGTCCACGCCATCCGCCCCGTAGTCGGGCGGTGGTAGTAGTATGTAACCCGTACTTTCTCTATCTCCATCTTTCTCTCGTTCTCCTCCATCCAATTCCTCTTCTTCTCATCGTACGTAGATATTGCGGAAAATGTGTGTGGAAGAGGGAGAGGAGAGGGAGCCAGGGGTGAGAGAAGAAAGGGAGCGAGAGAGGGAGGTGAAAGCGATAGTGTGCGTTTTACACACGGGATCGTTGACGCGTATTTACATAGGCATACACCGACGCGCCAGGAACCGGTAGACATTACTATAAAACCTGCGTTTGCGTCAACCCTTTCGTTCTTCGATTTCGCCGTCGTCGCCGTCATCGTCTATCGAGATCACGTCGCGTCGGTTCCTTCTCCGTTTTCGCAGTCGCGGAGAGAACTTCGCTTTCTCCTCGCGCTTCCCTTCCATTCTCCCTTGACCCCTCGCGACCTTCCGCCAGAAGTTTTCGAATTCCTGAATGCAAACGGGACGCGCGCGCGCGCATCGCGACCGAATTCGAATCACGTTACCCATCGAGTCATTGATAGGTCGTTCAAAGGAAGAAGATCGTGTTTTACGGGCTTGTCATTTTACCGTTCCCCCGAATGCCCGCCATTCGTTTGTAAGAAGGCTAAGGGAGAGCAGCCGCGCGATCGTTCGTCCAGTTCAAGCATCTCGTACACGAGTTTTGTGGAATAGCATGGGAAGACCGTTCTTCTTCTTTACCGCTTTCGACGGTCCGTTATGAAATTAACCGTCTCGCGTAAAGATCCTACGAGAGATTTATCGGGACCTGCTAGACGGAATGGAGCGGAAGCAAACGCTTTGCTAGGCGTGTTGAATCAAGCAAATTGCTGTCATCGCCTGACATCACCTGCAGTCTCTATCGAAACGGCTAATTATCTTATTAGAAGCGCTCATTTAGTATCGTCTGCGTTAATGCGTCCGTTTTTTTTTTTTTTTTTTTTTTAAGAAAAATAACGTGATTTAATTCTGTCTATTATTGTTCTCTTATTGAAATTAATGTTATGAATTATACATATACGTGTCTTATTATTATCACGGAAAAAAAAGATTAGCTACTACAGCAAATATATAGCCGTAAAATATGGAATATGGATAACTAATATTTTTTGTATGCATGCAGCGAGAGCTATTTAGTAATAATTGCAAAAAGATTTTGCTCTCGCTGCAAAAAATGTTAGGTATCCATATTTTACGACTTGATTTACTATAATAGCTATTCCTTTTTTTCCGCGATGCAGTTGACATTTCGTAAGTATTGAATAATATTTAAGGAGAGTAATACATAAATTATTTTATTATAATATATAAATATCTCTTTCACATTCTAAATAACTTTTCGTTATTTGCTATAAACTTCATGATTTATGTGAATCTCTCACGTCTGAGAGCCACGAACAATCGCGGTGAATCTCCGCGATCACCATATTTCTTTGAATTCACGTAGTCTCGCGATTCACGCAACCGAACGTTTCGCGTCTCTCGCGGGCAGAAATAACTTCTTTTTTTCCGTCAGCTCGTGGTGACGTCGGCGACCAGTATAAAAAATGAACACCACAACGACGACGTAGGACGGATGAACGGACAAACGGACGGCAGATCCGCGCAGCGAGAAAGATAGAGGCGGGCGGGAACGGGGGGCGGGGGGAGAAGGAGGAAAGGAAGAGAACGTATAGTTGGAGAGTTGAAACGGGCGAGAGAGAACGAGCAAAAACATATCCGAGAATACGGCCGTGCGGATGAGTTACCGCCTGGCAGATTCCACCGCAGCCGTTGCTACCCCCGGAGAATGACGGTATGGAGACGGCAAGGGGGGACGGCAAGGGGGGGACGGGCGATAAGAGAGGAGGAGCAGGGGGTGGTTAGCGGAGACTTGGGAGGAGGATATGGCGGAGAAAAGGACGACGGACGTAGCGCATTACGCAAACGTATCACGCTATGTGGTCCAACGAAAACAAACAGAGCCCGAGGCTCCGACCCCTTACACCCACCACGCGAGCCGCCGCCACCCCCTTACTTCGTCGCCCGTTGCATAAGTAAATAGACGGCTGCGGACGTTGTTCGCTAGGTCGTTGCTGCTCTCGTTTCTCCCTTCGTCTTCTTTCCTATCTCTCTTTCCAGCTATCCGACGCGGTTTTCTTGAAACGAGAGCTTTTCAACCCCCCTAGCTGAGTCGCTTCGCTTCACTTTTGTGTAAAGCGATCACCTCGTGGCTCATGGGTTGTAATCAAAGAGATATTATGGCTCATCAATGTAAACGGTTATTTCAGAAAAGATCAATGTAAGGAAAGAATAATGTGTGGGGAAAAAAGTAACACGTTTTTCATGTATGAATACTATGTATGAATACAATATTGTATACATATAGAGGAGTTATCTAGACTGGTATAGCTGGACCTCGTGTCAATAGTCGATAACAAAATTCTAATGGTAAAGGATAAGAGATGACGAAAGTATTGAAAAGGACGACTGGCGAGTGGATTGAGAGAAAAGCAGAGACGGAGTTTTCTGGTTTTAGGCGTCGGTGGCGGTTGTTAGGCTGGGTTGTTCGGTCGCAATTCGCAAAGAGAGAGAGAAAGAGAAAGAGAAGGAGGAAGCAAAACGGTGAAAAAGAGGACGTGCGACGAAAAGAGAGGGGACAAGAAAACGTGGGGTGTAGATACTGACGGGGGAGGGGGTGACGGAGGGAGAGGAAGGCGAAGCGAAGTAGAGAATGGTCGCGAGAGAGGAACGAAAGGGCCAGCGAAGGGAGTAACGAAGAGAGCAGAAGCTGAGGGGAAGGGGAGCGGGAATAGAGGAGGGACCGGGAGGGGTAGACGGCGAGCTCGCGGGAGAAAGCGATCGATGCTCACCCCCTAACCCTCCGGCCCTCCCTCCCGCGACGTCGTGCAAACCCCGCTCGAGCGGTGGCGGCCGTCATGGCGGCGCATGCAAATCAGCATGGCGCCGAGACGCCCTCCCGCGACCCTCCCCGACGGTCGCTCGCTGTGTGCACGTACGTACGCGTGCACGCGCGTGTGTGCGTGCTTAGCGCGGGTGTACACTCACCATTGGCGAAACCAAAGCATCGACCGAGCGACCGACAGACCGACAGGCAGGCAGGCAGGCGAGCAGGCAACGGGGTTGCCAAACGCGTAGGGACACGGGGTAGGTATTTTGGGGTTGTTATGCTTGTTTATCGCGCGGAGGTTCGCGCTATGTTTCGGCATAGCTATTCCAAAGTCATCGGCACGCCTGATCCTGATTAGCACGCGAACGCGAGATTTCGGAAAGAGATCTCGATGTCGGAAGTTCTCTCCCTCGCACCGGCCTGATAAGTTGCTAAAACGATCGATACGATACGTTAGAGACGGAAGGGAGGTCGGAGTGGCGCTAAAAGTGCCACACAGTGTCGCGATAAAGTGAACCGATAGGTCTAATCGGCGATCTCCGCTTCAGTTTACGATTGTCTCGATGAAGTTCGTTCCCATCTGTCAAGGCGACTTGTGATATAGTCACGCGATGGTTGTTTAACGCTGTTGCGAGACAGTATCTTTTTAAATTATGAACATAAATGTCACAGTTTAGATAAAATGTAGTTGTACTCCGTGTTGTAATTTCCTAAAGCCAATTCTGCTTGGCTTTTCCAGCTTTTCCACAATCATTATGTAGCTCATTAGAGCCATGGCACATAGAAAAACTTAAGCAGTAAGCAAATTGATCAATAGCTATCTTAAGTCTTCGATAATTCTTGACTGTGATTGGTCAATTTGCTTATACTGCTTAAGTTTTACTGCTTAACATTTTCTATGTGCCATAGCCCTTAGTCTTTGAACACCGCAACAGTCAGCAAAGAGTGCAATCCTTATTTTTGTGTGATGGAATTGATTTAAACATCAAATTTTTGTTTTTGTGAAAATTATTACATTAAATAAACTTTTGAAAGTTAGGATTGTTAATATTGAATCTATGACTTTAAGAATAAAAGAGTTATACGTAATGTTGACTTTCTTTTGCTTTTGCTAATTAATTCTTGAATTTTTTAAAGACATAGATAATACGATGTTGGAGTGAAATTAATGGCACAGAGGTCAATATCTCACATGACAATTAAATAATGGAAGACGTAAATGATAAATTAAAGAAGATAATTCTTGTATTCTTTCTGAAACAATTGGAGGAATTGATTGATAATTCTGAAAGATTCTCGAAGACGTAGATCCTTGATCGTGCGTTACGTATCCGTAGGACAACCGAGTACGTCGGTTGGTGCGAAGGAGAACGATAGGATGGGCGCGCGAGCGAGCGAGACAACGGGCACCGCCGCCCGGCGCATTTGAATACGCGCGAATAAATGCATAATAATTAGGTCAGTTTTGCTAGTCAGCTGATTCCGTGCCGCTAACGTGCCGAGAGAGGGCCGAGGTTAGGCGCTCCTGCCGTCAACGTCGCGCACACGAGTCTTACTTTCGTTGAGCTGTAACTACTCGTCGCGCGTCATTCGCAGTTCCCACGACGCAACGCGGCGCGCATGTGGGATTAACCCCGCGAGCGTGTCGCGCCACCAAAAATGGCGCCCAGAATGCTGAACCGCGATGCTTTTCGATATTACAATTTTGATATAATTAAAAGACGATCGATCGAAAATTTCACTAATTAAAATTTTTGAGATTATTAGTACATTTAAAAAATTAGTTTTCTAAGATATAACTATGAGAGCGACGAATTTTTTTTTAAAGCACTTTTTGGCACTGGTGGAGGTAAATAGAATCTTAATGTTAGAGAAAAGTTAAACGTAATACGGAAAAATGTATTCGTTATTTGACTATTGCAGCTTCTTTTTACGCTTTTGTCATGAATGCGTAATTTTATCGTGAAGCTTATAACAATACATAATAGCGCGCACAAGCGCGTGCACTCGATTTCCCCGTCGAAGTCATTATCGGGGGAAAAAGAGGCGAATGAAAAGCGAATGTATTTTCGTGCGCGGATTATTAGTACGCGGAACGTGTCGACGTCGCGGAGGACAAAAAAACACGACGATCTGGGAGGGGACAATGAGCGTGAGGGCGGAAGTGGGAACGTGTTGTAGCAAGAGGGTGGCCGATTGGCAACGTAAAATGTCGACTGCGAGGATTGACGACCACGGACCGCGGATAGATTTTTGTTTCGATTTAATTATCGTAACGGCAGGTAAACGGCCGGCCTCCTGTCATTTCGCCTCCCCCGTTTGCTTGTCCCACAACTGGGACCTCTCGTGTCCCATGTGAAATGTATGTGCAACGTACAGCTCGGTCGAGTCTCGTACGGGCAATCGTGGACTATTACGGTATTATATTTACGACGCGATCAGCCTACGCGTTGTGAATGATAATTGGCTAAGTGCAGCCGAAGGAGAGACGAGGATATTCATCATGAACAATAAAAATTCCTCTTCGCAGTTTGAAGACCTCAAAAGTAATAATTTTAAATTTATTTTCAATATTTCTTGTCGTTTTTTTTACCTTTTCAAAACTTGATACTGATGTCAAAAAATATTTGATAATAATGAAAAGCATTTTGTAATACACAACTTTAACTTTGGGAAAATTTTTGATCAGTTATGTTACAAAATCCTTGTTTAAACTAGCTCTATTTTAAGATTGCTTCATATTTCTTGTGATAATTTCAATAATACTGCGATATTCACGGTTTCTCGGACTGTCGACGACCAATCGACGGGGTGTATGACTTGAGTCTTCGCAGGCCGGACACATTGTAGAGAGTTAGCGACAGTACACAGAGAGCCGGCGAAGGAAAGCGGAATAGCAGATGCAGAAAGCAGAGTTTGAGTTGAATTTGAGTCGCAGCTCGTCAGGCAAGGCACGTAGCCGCGGCTTGCGCAGCCCGCATAGCAAACGCCTCGGCAGTCTAGAACCGACAGTCTGTAGCCTCGGGTGGTTTTATGCAGACACTGACCTTCGTCCCGGCTCTCCTCCCTGCCGCCCCCGCCGTCCCCGGCTCCTGCCCTGCCCTGCCCCCCCGACGACGCGCATCGCGCGCGCGGCTTCGCCGCCAACGTAACGGGGAAAGTTTCAAATTCGGGTGCAAGGCCACCGGAAACTGAGTTCACCCTCCTCTGCGTTACGGAAAGATCCACCTCATTGTTACGGGGTTCTCTCTCCTCCGTTCTCCCTCTCTCTCCCCCCCCTCTCTCTCAATCTTTCTCTTTCTCTCTCGTATGTGCGGTCGACATGCATCGTACGCTGTATTCGACTCGTGATACACCCTATGCTCGACATTGAACACTGTCACTCGTTGCTTATCATGTTTATCGAAGATTACAACGACGCGAAGATTACGCGTCTGTGCGCGCGCAGAGAGGCGTATATAAAAACGTTTCGACAGTGAGTTGCGAATTTTCATCACTTATGCACATTCGTCGGACATTTCTATTATGCATCATTGCTTTATAATGCAATTCAAAATTATTATATACTCTTTTCCTACATGCTAAAAGAATTCGAGAGATAGATTACTTTAAGTTACTTTAAAAAATGAAGGTGAAGAATGTTAACGAGTCAAAGTATAAACACAATCATGTTTATTATAGTTAATTAGCATATAATTATACTAATTGACGTAAACAGCTCTATGTTTTGTATATAGGTTTCATCTTAAAAAAAGTATAATCTGATTGCTTAAAAGCTTAATTTTTAATATTTATTTTTAGCAGTGTTACTATAAATATGCTTCTTCTACTTGGAGTGCTATATGATAAATTCATGACGCGATGCGTAGCGAAGATTCGAATCGACCCGAATTCTGGAGTAATGTTCGTTAGCGGCGCAGTAAGACTTACGAGCCTGCCGGGAGCGATTATGGCAATGGTCGACGGTACCGTCGCTAATCGAATCCATTCGACTCGACCGACGTCTCGGCCACTACCAACTGATCGCGATAGTAAATGATTTCGATCCACTCCCTTGCGTACCGTCCGATAAAAAGAGCATAGCGCCAACACGAATATAACAAAATGTAGCTTCTCCCTTCTCAAATTGAAAATTAAAATATCTTTTAATGACGAAATCAATAACGAGTAACAGAAAGGAAAGCTTTTATCAAAATTTACGTAATTATATTGGTAAGAAGTAATACACAATTACACGTGTATTAGTGAAACCTCATTTATTAGTGTATCTATGTACGTGTAAATTTTAAGATTTTGCGTTGATTATTTTTCTGCAGAACATCGATACCTGTCGAGGAGCGACGATAGTGACGATCAGAAGGAAGGGACTAAAGAATAGTAGATAGACAGAAAGAGATCGCGGTGTGCCGTGTCTTAAGGCCGCGGTAGTGGACACCGCACGAAGCATTAGCACACAATCGAAGCGACGAATCCGAATGCGAATGCGGGACGTCGGTGGTGCACAGCCGGGAGGTCGGAGGTTAGACCGCCAACTTGGTCTCCATTGTGTCGGCGGTCGTTCTCAGGTCCTACCGACCGTCTCGGCCCCCTTTCCGCCCTCCTTTCCCGTGTTCGGACGCGGAGTCCGCGCCCATTGTTCCGCGGCTTCCACGCTTACGAATCAGTTTAGCGCGCAATACCATTCGGTCAGCCGTGTATTTATTATTATTTCATGCCGGCAGCAAGCAGGCAAGAAAAGAGGGGCGGGGGAAGCATATGCGCGACCGTATCCCGATCGGACGTAGGAATTCTCTTTGTGCGCCAACCGCGTTATGCCTTGTCATACCTTACTTCTATGTATTAAAATTCATTAACGTCATAACCTAAGATTACTAGACGATTTTTTTACCGGAATCGTTGAAACCGTTGAATCGCCTCTAAATATTCATGTATGACATCGATAATAAACAGTGAAAGTTTGTCATCTGTGAGTATTTCATGTAATATGTCAAAAATTAAACATATATAAAATCGAAATAAAAATATAGCTTTGTATTTGCAATCAATTTTTAATCGACAATGCACAAATATTTGAGATACTCGCTGCATTTGGAATACCTACATTGGTAAATATTAAAGGGTAAAATTTAAACCAATATACCTTGAGTTAAATAACATTTTGTAATATTTAACTACCATGTGTATCGAAATTTATTATTTTAACACAAAACAATATTATTTGAACTCTATTGGTTTAGTTAAATTAACATTGTTTTATCTATCTACTATAGGAAGATAGGTTGATGGTAAAGATTAGTAAATAAACTGCATATTGAGTAGGAGCAATGGCGACCTATAGGAATGGTTTAAAAAATAACTCAAATTGAGTATAATTTGACACTACGAATTTAACAGTGTGGTGACTCTAGATTCTAGAAGTGTTAAGCGCACTAATAAAATATACGTACAACACGAAATGATTAAAAACTCACATGATTTTTATGCACGTAATTTCAAACAGTATTATCTTTTTACTATTTTGCAGATATTCATTCTTAGAAGATGATATATAATCTTGCTAATTTGACTGATTTATAAAACTAACTTTAGTTAACTTATACCCTCTTCGCAATGACCGTTTCAATCTTCCTTCCTGACAAAGACAATAATGTATCGACGTTGCCGACCTCACTCGTCGTCGTTCGGCTGAAGGTCCACGAGACCGTCCGAAATCCGAGACAAGAAGCGAAATACCGCAAAACGATCGTTTTGTCTCTTTGCCTTCGATCGTCTGCCAATCGATAAAACCCATTGGCGGAGCCGATGAGTCGAACGGGATCGAAAGACCGATTCGTGAGATCTGGGGAACGAGCAAAAACAAACCGGGCCAGACCGCGGCACAGTTTTCTTATCAGGCATGGGTATTTGGAGTGACGTCCGAACAAGCACAATTTGACTTCAGCGACTTCAGTATCTTCGTCAATAAAGACTCGTCAAAACTTCGACGGTCTTGACCTCACAGAGTTCGTCTCAACCTTACATAAGGGTTTACACGACAACATCTACCAAGCGTCCACGATTGACAAGCGATTTAAGACGAGTGTGTGTGTGTGTGTGTGTGTGTGTGTGTGTGTTGACCACCCTCGAATCCGACAAGTTTTTGCGTGGCATTAATTGGACCTGCTATAAAGCATAAACATCGCGCGAAGCTCGATCCCTCGTCGTTCGTTCCTGCGAACCGCTCCGTTCGTGCGGCCTCACGGATCGAGAGTCGAATGGAATAAACCGCGATCGTCCCGGCAAAAACTCGTCGTCTCCGACAATCGCGCGGCATCGATTCCTCTCGCATCGACAGCGGTGCTCCGATCGACGTAAATCGTCAGTTCGACATTCAATCGTTGCCCTTGATGATCGGGAAAGATTATTGCACCGCACTGCAATGTCATTCAAACGATGCTCCAATTTTTGCGGCTCTCACCTCTGACTTTTAACGTTAATTTTTACCTTTAATTCTTCCTGGTTCGTTTTTTTTTTTCACGATAAGTAACCACTAAGACGAACTTAAATTAGATGCACCTTATCGCAAGACAACGTATAATTGCTCAAGACATGAGAAAATATCAGAAAAAGTTTTATATATCTATTTCTATACATATATATTTTATTTTAAAGTATTATATGTAAAAAAGATTGTAAATTTGTATACTTCAGAAACTCTTATGGCTATTATAAATTACATTGCTGTTTGTAATGAAACTTTATTTTTTATTTATTTTTTCCGTATTCCAAAAGAAACGTGCCACGTTATAAAGTGAACGTCATTTAACTTGCACGTTAAAACTCGTACGTTATTATTAAACAGTGCACACCCGCCTCTCTTCCTCAATCGAAATCTAACGACGACGATGGCATACGTTCGATTCGACGCACGATCGATCCTTCGAGATCGCCTGAGAGCGCAGCGACAATCTTCGAGAGAGCGCGTCACCGCTCGTCGGCTGTCTAAACACACTTTAAAGATTTGAAAACGTAATGGTACCGGGCTTTGACCAGATTTGCATGTCACGGCCGCGCATCATATATCTGGATTTAGCGCTCCGGTTCCCCGTCTCTCCTCTTCCCTACTTCGGCGCGACGCGTCGCGCCGGGGATGGATACGCGTGGAGGGTGCTTTCGGGATCATCGGAGGAAGCTGGCGGCGTGTACGCGAAGACAGAGGGAAAACGAAGAGCTCGAATGGAAGACGCGCGGAGGAAAAGAGGAGCGAAGGAGGGGGGAGAGGAGCGAGAGGTATGTGTCAACGGGATACGCGGGAACATTAACACCGCCGGATTATCCAATGAACCGGAATGTGATTTACGGATCTTTCAGTGAGCTGGAGGGCTGGCGTGAATCGCGCGCCGACAGAGCAATCATATATAACACGTCGCGCCACATTGCCATTCCGAAATTGATCCTCGGAGCATGTTATGCGGACGCTATTCTTCTATATGTAATATCATTATTACGCAATTATATTTATTACACGAATGTATTCGCCATTTACCTGACGCATTCGATTACCTTCATGTTACATCGAGATCCTAGGATGTCTG
The DNA here is from genome assembly GCF_003070985.1 of Temnothorax curvispinosus. Taxonomy (NCBI): domain Eukaryota; kingdom Metazoa; phylum Arthropoda; class Insecta; order Hymenoptera; family Formicidae; genus Temnothorax; species Temnothorax curvispinosus. The sequence continues at coordinate 303,923 of NW_020226364.1, read as the reverse complement.
TTATCTGCGAATTCTATCGTGATGAGGGCTCTAACGTCCATTCCGTATCTTCCGCGATCTTCATCACGCGGGATACCGGAGCACGCTTTAGGTATGCCGCGTATGCGTGCGCGAGTGCGTGCGTGAGTGAGTGCGTGCATGCGTGCGGGCGTGTATGCGTGCGCAGGTAAGCGAATACGCACGCGTCCACGTGCATAATGGGGGTGTATAATGCGCGCGTGTGGAAGACAATGGGTGCATTGTGCAGGTAGATAACGCATACGTATATGCGCCACGGGTGGGGACGACGAGGGGAGGACAGACGAGAGGAGGAGCGTATAGGGCGAGCGTCGTTTGGGCATATTGACAGACTAATGATCGCGTGGAACAAAGGCCAGACCGTCACGCGGTCACGTGGTCGTGTGATGGACCGTTTCCGGCGCGGCGGAACGCCACGGCGAAGGCCCGCGCGATTCACTGCATTCAACCCCGGCGGGACTGAGCGAAGCGACTGGCTGCGCAGCCGACCGACCGGCAGACGACACGCATCAATCAGCGGAAAACGGAACGACCAGGTGTATCTGCCCCCGGTGTTATTTGGCTTTGCGCCGTTGATTCCTCGCGCGCGCGCACGCATGCTATCGCCAGCGGCGCGGCCAAAAAATGGTCATTCCGCAGTGAGTTTCGATCGAGAGAATGATTTCGCTAATCCATTTTCGATCGTACGTTTCTGCAAGAATTTTTTTCATTGCTAAAAATGTAATGATATTAACTGGGAGAATAATACATTTCTTTTTATCGTCGTAATATTTGATTTACGTACATTAAAGGATTAATAGTAGATAAGATATCATAATTAATGAACAGAAAGATGATTAATTCAAATTGGCAGTTCGGTAAAGAGTGTAGTAATGTGTAATACCATATTACTAATTTGTCGTGTGCAAAATTAATAAAAAAAAAGTAAGCAGTTTAAGTTTGCGATAAGGAGATGCCGATGCATTCGCACCATTTTAAATTAGAGATTTGAAGGATCTTAATGACGCGTTAAGTGACGTTTAAATTTGCTTGCGTGGGGACGCGGGGGTGTCGTGGCGGTAAGCCGCCCGACAAACCCCTTTCAGTCGGTGGCGCAGAGAGGGTGGCGGTTCCGAAGCTATTTTTGATCCTTCGACAGGGAAAGGGTTGTGCGCGCCTGTGTTAGGGAGGACCCTTTTAAATGCATAAATAATGAGAAGCCTGTTACCGGAATGTCCAGCGATATTGGATCTGTAGTTATGTACGTGTGCACGCGGGATAACGAAACGATTTTTAATATTTCCTCTGAGATCTTAAACATAAAAAAAAGGGAAGAGTGAGAGAAAAGGCGTAAGTGCTAATTAATACGAATTGCTCACTCGAAGTTCTAACTTAGCAAAAATTTCGCCTCCACATTTCACTCGTCTAAGCCGCACGCAATGGCATTCCACGTTAACTTTCATTTGATGCAAGTGTAAACGTGGCACTTATAAAAGTCGCCGCTTATTTTTTTTACAAAAGAACGCCTTTGCGTGTTGGAGACGGATTATTTTTAAGCCACCTTTAACTATATCAAATTTTTTAAAATAATTTTGTAATATTTTAAATATCATGAGTTTGCGTGAGTATTATAATTGCAAAATTCGTGTTTGCTATTAGTTTCAACTTTCATCAGCTCTGCCAGAGTAACGAATAATTTCTCCGTGTTCGGCAGAGCGATCAGGTGGCATTTGGCGGTTTGCTGGCTCGTTTAGGTAGACACAGAGAGACGCGGTCGGTTGTCGGGAACCTCATTGCGGCGACGAACACGGCGTTGTGGCTCCCTCGAGTTCCCTCGGTCCCTCCTCACCGTTCCCTCTGGCTCCATAAACGTATCGCTAGCTCCCTCAACTCGTCTCTCTCGTTCTCCGTCTGGCTCGTACTTGACGTTCTCTCTCTCTCTCTCTCTCTCTCTCTCTCTCTCTCTCTCTCTCTCTCCTCTGTATATATCTACGAAGAGTGAGAGATAGCACGGAGAGGGCGAAGAGGTTTCAGAGGATACACGTATATAGGTGGTACAGAGCAGCGCGGAGGGACGAGCGCGGGCGAGGAAGGATGGAAGCCGCTAATGAGACCGTGTGTAATTAGGGAGCTCTCGCGGCCTAATGAAGCGCTTACCTACCTTAGCTACCAACCCCCTTTGGCCCCGTGCCTCCCACACACGCCTACACCGATATACACTGACGGATATCCAACCGAGGTCACGGTGAACATCGGTGGTGGACCACAACGTCACGGTTCCTCTTCTTTCTCGCTGAGAAGCGAACACCGATGAAGAAGAGGAAGAAAACGACGAGGACAATGGAAACGAAGGTGAAGACGAAGACAAAGACGATGACGATATAACGACGACAATCACTGCTCCTTCGCTTCTTACTATCTTCGAAACGATAATCACGCTTCGCGGTCGACTTGGAGATGCTAGAACGAGGCGAAGAAGACGAAAGTTGCCACTACCATCGTTGTAAAATGGCAGAGAGTAGATACAACTCCGTACGACACGCTCGCATCTTCGGACCATTACAGGATTAAGTGACCAGGGATGTAGGGCTCTTGTTGCTAGAGTTCTCACCTCTGTATTTTGCGCGGGATGAATTTTAATTGATATGGGTTGACTAGGTTTATTAATTGAGATTCGTATTGCGTGTGAATATTGAAATCAGTATAATTTTATTTACAGTTCGTATAACTCCGCAATATAGATTCAGGGAAATGTTAAATAATATTATCCTCTGTAGCTTCGCAGTTAAACAAGATATATACAACTTTTTAGAGATCAATATCTGCGTAAGACATTCTCGCTATACAAATCTCCCCAAATTATCGAGTTCTGCGGACAGAAAGATGCGTCCCTGCGCGCCCATGGGGGGCTAAGCGTGGGCCCCTTATCTCTCAATTCACTCATCGGGAGCGAGCGAGTGAGATTCGCATTTCTCTTCTTTCTCTCTCTTTCTCCCGCGTTTGCTCTTCATCTTCTACGGTCGTTCGGTAAAACCGGGGGCCGAAGTGCGAGCAAGAAGGAGGAGCGCGACACACACAGGGCTGGGAAGACACGGCTACCGGAATCACGACTTAGCCTTCTCCACTCTTCGCGGATCGGCCCGTTATCTCTCTCTCCATTTGCATATTAAACTAACTCACAACGCGCGGCATATTTCAGGCAACCACGGGCGCGTGTTCGTACCCGCCATACGCAGACAGAGAGAAAGAGAGAGAGAGAAAGAGAGAGAGAGAGAGAGATACCGAGCGGAGAATGAACCGATCTTCGAAAGGGGGAAAGTATTACGGGAAAGATCGAGCGTCGTCGACCGAATCGGCCGCGTTCTTTTTGCCGGGTCGTTCTTTAACGACCAACTTGTTTCCAATATGCATTGATAAACCTGTCCGCGCGCGGCCCGGCTCCGATCGGCGACGCCGCGATTCTTGATTACCGACCGGATTACTCCGTAGCTCCGGGCCACTCATGGATCATCGGTTCCTCCGGGGCGATCGTGGATAAATTGCTCCGCTCCTGCAATCTTCTTAGCATCCGGGCGATCGCCTATCGCAGATACATTCGGCCGAAGCGAAAAGAAACCGACTTACAGAGATTGCAGACGGGCCTTGAGAAATCGCAGAATCTGACTTTGAGTTAGCGTTCGAGTTAACTGGGTTCCGGTTTAATCGATATGCGCGCGAGCCAACGCTCGCCTCGATCGCGGATCCACAAAACATGTTTCTCGACGTAGGAATTACGCTGTCCCGGCAATATCGATAATTAGATCAATAATTACTCTCTAATGACATATACGTGTAGCAGCCATCGAGATCGTTCCGCAGTCTCCGTTTACTGATTTTATCGAATGTTTTGTCCATGAAATAGAATTAAAATTCAATATTTCTCATTATGTACTTATTATATACCTATTCTCATTATACATTTCTTTTTTTCTTACTTTTTAAATAAATAATGAAATAAATACTTTTGCTAATAGATTTCTATAACTAAATATTGACGAGTTCAAACGACTATCGACGTTCGCAGATTCTCGATTTTGGAAATTGGGTGCAATTTTCGAAGCAACGACAAGGATGGGCAGAGTCTGAGCCGTGGCGGGACCGATAACCGATATGCAGATATTACCGGGAGTGCCATTATCCTAAGTTACGGACTGACGCGCGCACATATATACATACAGCAACTTGACGGCGCCGAGACCCTCGCACGTTATTCGTTTTTCCGCGCCGAGCTCTTTTTCGCGAGTAAGTAGTCGCAGTTAGCTCCCTTCGTGGAATATTCGAGCTTGGACCCCGCATCGGGCTTGCTCCTCCGCGAAGAACGGAGCCTGGAAACGGGCCGCGATCCCGAAAAACTGCCTCGGCACGTCGTCGACCTTCCGCTAAAGCATTATGCATTCCCGTAAACGGATCTCGGTCGTTTATTGAATGTTTACTACGCAGTACGCAAATGCCGCTCCAGTTATTTACGGCGTGCCAGGAAGTAATGGGAGAAAGGGGGGCCTCGTGCATCAACCGCCCCCTGGCACTTACGTCAGAGAGGCGCGACGGAAGAGAGTTCCGGGACATATAATGCCTGTATTGCGGGAGGCTGGCGCTGAGTTCCCCGCTCGCACGACAACGCGAGGGAAAGACGATAGCGATGATGCAATGCGCGCTACCAATGCACTCGCCGTGAATACGGCCGTATCGCTCGTTATAAATCGATACGACCCGGTGAGCCATGGAGACTACTACCCGCGTATACGCGTACGGACGCGGAGACCATTCGAATCTCTCTCCCTCTCTCTCTCTCTCTCTCTCCGCTAAGATATAAGTGCAGAAGCGCGCGGACGTAATAATATATATTCGTCGGGAAGATGGAAAGCTGCCGGGGGTTGTCTAATCCCTTACATTTTCTATTCCGAACCGCTTTACATTCCTCTCTCGGACGAGCAGAAACTGCGTGGCATTACGTACCTCTATCTTCACTTATCTTTAGCGAACGATCCGTCTCGCTGTCCGATGTGGCGCCGCGCTCGCTCATTACTTCTTCCCGGTAACGCTTAAGCGCGCCTTCGTTATTCACCTACGCGTATACGCGGATGTATGCGTGCGTGCGTATATGCGTGTGTTGTTACCTGCAGGGTACTTTAGGCGAATCGACTTTGTCGATTCGGGGAAAGGGTAAACGAGTGGCTACCGCATCCCGACAACATCTTAATTCGCGATAAAGGGTATTAGGACTGGAAGCGAAACGCCCGGACGAAACGACGCCGTCGCCGTCACCGCCGCCACCACCACCATCATCGTCGCAGCCGCCGCCACCGCCGTCGCCGCCTCCGGCCCTGGAACTTAAACTGGAACTCCGGTCTAGATGGGTGTGAGACACGCAGGGCTCTCTCATTCCGTGTATCCATGGACCGCGACAAGATTAGCATCGCTATTTGGTTACACGCGAAAGAGACACCCGGCTACTCACACCGACTACCGGGCGTTTCTCTCCTCAATCATTTACCACCACGAAGAAGCTACCTGCGATCGAGCGATCGGGTTCGAGGGAACGACGCCGGTAGTTTGCGTACAGTGCGATTTAACAGTCTTCGGGTGCGCTATAACGTATTACGAAATCGCCTATCGGCGAGACTCGTGGAGCAAAACCCGTTTCTCTTCGGCTAGTGAGAACATACGGGTAGTGACTGTCCGGTGAACTAGACGTAATCGGCTTAATGACAAAGTATAGCGAGCCGTATCATTGGTCCGCTCTCGTAAAGATGCATATCGTCTCGGATGTATGGTACACCTCAGAAGTGGTGTATTTTATGCGAATCGTTGATAATGGCGAGTGAATAACAGCTATGTAATTATTTGTCGTTTAGAATTTAAAGAGTTTTTGCGGAAGCGATCAATTCTTAAAAGCTCGTTAAACAAAAGTCGTCTGGGAATTTCTTCGAAAATGCAAACGTCATTGTTCGATACTTTAAACGTCGGGTGCATGCGTCATAATGTTATGTACCTGAAACGGTACACTATCTTGGTATAAATAGACAACTTGTTAAACATAGATAAATATGAGCAGCTAAATATAATGAGTGTTTTTCCTCTATATTACTAAATTATCACTAGTTTCCTGGCTTGCACTTCGATACAGCGATAAGCTAATCGTTAGCTCATATGTTTCGAAAACTATATTTACCTTCGGCTTTTATAGAAAATCGATACAAGCGTCATTAATTTGCGGAGAATCCTGAAGTATTCTTCGTGATATACGTTATTGTTTTTCGAAAAACAACAGAAGCAATTAAAAAAAAATGACAGATATTTTTAAGCAATATTATCCTGCAGAATAATTAACTCTGCAGTTTATTAATTTAAAAACAGTGCTTTTCTGGTATCAGTCCGATAGTTGTTTATTAGATCTGTTAACGGACGTCGGGGTGATTGTTGTATTTGATGAGCATACATCGAAGGTGCATAAATCGTCCCCTCGAATTGTATAGTACGTGCTCGTGGCGATGAACTCAGCGAGACGGCGCGTCGATGGCAAAGGTAGACAGACGCGAGCTGGCAGGTACATGCACATAAGTATATAGTATAATACTATGTACGCGCGCGGAGTTAGCGCGCGGATCGAGAACGAGAGGAGGGAACAACAGGATGGCGGGAGAAGACAAGAGCAAAAGAGAAAGAGACGAAAAGCGAAAGAGAGAGAGAAAGGAGGGAGGCAGGGGGAGACAGAGAGAAAGAGAGAGACAGGATGTGCCTATTAATGACGCACATGCGTTAACACCGGCACGCGCGTTCACAATATTATTTATTATTTATGCTAAGTTATGCGGAGCCAGTCCATGGATACCATAGGTTGGCCAGCGGCTACGGTCTGCCGTACGTCTGTCGGTACCGTCATCGCCCAGCGTATTTATATCAATTACGTGTCGTTCCCGCGGCTCGGATTATTATGTAAATGGCTGTACTGTCGCGTCGGATGTCAGCGATCGCGTTTGCGCACTTCGGCGTCATCGAACGCGTTGTAAGCAAGCGTCGTTCGACGCGTGTTTGTCGTGTCGGATTTTGTCCATGTATATGAATCGGCACACAATCGGGGATAATTCGCAAACGCGTCGGCCAAAAACGCATCGGTGCGATATCGGGGATAAGCCCACTTCGCTTCAGCACCGTGGCTGTTGGGTAGGACAGCGAAATGGAAATTTCGCCGGCGAATTAAATACGTTAGGCGCGAGAGATATCATCTAGGTATGGACCGCGATCAGGGGAACAAACGTTCGCCAGCAACGTGGCTTAAAAAAAATTTGTTCAGAGGAAATTCGGCAAGTGGATTTTACAAATATGTCATCGCTGTCCATTTAATGCGAAGTGGGCAGGAATTTGTTGCCGCGCGATGGAAATCACTCGGCGTAACTTCACTTCATAAATACTGCAATGCTGCTAATATCGTTGCGAACTGTTACATATGTATTCGGATGTAATCTCGATTCCGCGCCCGGGCTAAAAACACCGCGGCGGGTGTAAATATTTATGCGGCTGCCGTTAAACACTTCGTTCGCGGCGAGACGGGCACGCAGCACTTTTTTCTTTATCGGGAAAAAGATATCTCGCACTGGTGTACCGATAACGAGACTTCATAAGAAAAAGAAAGAAAAATATGCGTAGAGATATTTTTCCTATGTTTAAAACGTGCCATCCCGCGAAGAACGCGTATAAGAAGGTATTTATTTTCAATATTTACCTGCAGATGCTTGCTGCAAAATGTCTCTAATGAAGATATAGTATATAAATAAAAGTATAAAATAAAGAATGCTGCTCTATTGTGCTTATACCGTTATTACAACGATATTGATCTATATGTTGGCGTATCGATCTGTCACTAGCACGAAATAGGGAGTTCGAAATAGGGAACGTGGTGGACGAGCAGATATGAGATTCGGAAGCCTATCCGGTTGAACGACAAAACGTAACGCGGACGGCCGGACGGTCGGCTAGCCGGCCTGCCTCTCGGCTCCCGCGGCGCTTTTCGGTTTTAATAAAACGCCTAAACATCAATCGGTCTCGAAAACTGCTCCGTAATTTGAGTTTAGCGAGCAGCCGGGGAAAGTTTCGTCCGCGTCCGGCGCGACGCGGGTCCTCGGGGACACCGGGGCAATAGATGACCGGTGCGGTTCGGGTGGAGGTCGAGCGTGGGGGCGACGAGGGCAGGAGAGAGGACGAGCGGCGGGGGAGGAGGGAGGAGGGAGGAGGGGTGAACGTGGGTGGAGGGTGATGCATCCGCTGAATATGTATGAGGCTCGCGACACCCCGTAGCACACCGAGAGACGACCCGAACCACCACTATCTGTGGGTGATAGTGGGTATGCTGTATGTCTCGCAGGGGTCTGCGGGCGAACTGCGTGATGGTGCGGGAGACGGGAGGTGGCGCGGGGTGCGCTCTGTCGGTGCTCTACGGTGTCGGGCGGGGGTGGTGGCGGCGGGCCCAGGATGGGTGGCGATGCTGTGGCTGCCGAGAGCTTATATCGCAAGAACCAACCCCAATGGAAACTCAAGCCTCGGAGGAGCCTCACCCATCATGCACACTCCCGTGCTTACCGGTCGCCCGTGCTCTCGATCTCTCCTCGTCTCTCTCGTCTCTCTCTCTCTCTCCCCCCCCTTGTTCTCCTCCTCTCTCTTTCATCTCGCCTCCATCTCTTGCTCTTTCTCGGTTTTACCCCATCTCCTTCGTAACCTTCATACCCTCCCGTCCCTCTCACGACTCGTCGCTCCCATAACCCAACAGTTCCATCGCCTCCTACACTCTATCCTAGGTAGCACTCAGCTCCAGAGGAACCGTCGCGCTATCTTGGGAGACAAAGTTACGTCGTAATTCCTTCGCGAACAGATGCCGATGCGGTGCTAAGACGACGCTCTTACTCTCTCCCCTCCTCCTACTCCTCCTCTTCTCTGTGACTATTCACACCCGGCAAATGCCAGATTTTGATTACTTCGAGCGCTGTAATGTTAGCGTAAAGATATTGGACAAAAATAGACCGCGTCGAATAAATTTATCCTTGAGCGATATGTGGCTGACGTATTTTTCTTTTATGTTATAAAAAGTCTGTTCGTGATAATCTATTCGGGAATTACCCTGTGCGCGCGATCGCAAAAGATAGAATGTCATTCGATGAGGGGTTGATCCGCCGATGAGAATGGTATAATATATATGATCCACTAAATAGGGACGGCTGTGCGTGAGCGACGAATCCCGCAAGACAGCATGAGATATTGCCGGATTAGGGCGCATTATAGTTTTAAGCTCGTGCCGTTAAAAGCCGCCGGTTCTCATATTCTACGGATAATTCGTTTGATGTAAGCTCGTTTAAAAGTTACCGCGCACACGTTTAAAAAGTTAACGATGCGAGATCGGACGCTCCGTTAACTCGCGATACGCCACGAATAAGAGAGCTATTTAACGATAGATTAGTGCAGCATGCTTATTTTAGCGGTACCAGACGTATATATCTCTAAGATATCCGTTTCTCATTAAGAGAGATCGTTTTGCTTGTACAAGTACCACGGTAAAACGTACCACGATAATTCGGCCTGTCAGAATTCAACAAGATGTCCAGGCGAATTGGAAGTACGTACCTCTCAGTACCTCCGTAGTACTCCGGTTAAGATGTACGGTCACAACCCTTTTATATTGCGCGAACTCGTGCGCGACAGCACGGCTCGTTGAGCGTCACTGTTTTTCCGAGGGTTGGAATCGTCGTTGCCAGGCGTGAGGAAGGGTTGATCTAGGCAGAACTGCCTAATGCTTCCTTTCTCTTTCTCTCATTCTGTCTGCAGAATGGAGCTACAGCGCGGAGGGTGAGAAGACGTTGCGGATCAAAGTGAGATGGAGATCGTGCGCAACCGTGGCGATAATAAACCAGACCGGTCGCGCAATAAAATATATCCGAAGCGCAGGCGACGACTCGTTTAGGCAAAGAGGGAGAGCGCTTCATTACCGAGTCGAAGTTCATCGCTAACCCCTTAGGCCCACGCTCCGTCGGCTTGGATAGGGTACGGCCGACATTGCCGAAAAATCCTTGGGTAATTAACCGTCTCACGGGGATCTCGGTATGCGAGCGTTCAATGAGCTTGGAATGCCGAACAACTTCTTTATTTGCGCGAAGGCTCTATCGAAGGCCCCTTTCACGACTTACGCATTTCGCGCTAATTATCGACGCAAAAATTTTCCTATTTATCGTAAAATTTATTAATGCAAAGGGTATCCAGGTAAGATGTGTGAAATTGACGACTGTAAAGAAGAAATTATAAGTGTAAGAAATAACAATGGTAAAATGTAAATTGCATTTTTATATTTATTGTTTTGTCATTTTTATACGAACATCAACTATTATAAATTATTATTAAGCTAACATAATGATTATTATCATAAATCTTGCGATGTTGAGAGAAGCAATAATACGTATTCTAAAAAATACAAATCCAGCGCAAAAGAATAAAAAAGATTGAATTAAAATTCCAAAGTACAGTAAATCTCAATCGAAAAGCGGAGGTGGTAGTTTGTGATAAATCATCGCGTGAGTGGCGAAGCGGTAACTCATATTGAAGAGAGTAAAAACGGGAAGAAGATCGAGAAAGAGAAGGAAAAAGGCTTCGTTTGAGCGACAAACACCCCGGCAACGAGCACGGCAACAAAAATCCACCGTAGGGCGCCCGCGAAGTACAAGAAGAAAAATATAACGGTTCGCGGAAGGAGGAATAACGCACGAGTTTACTACGTTCTAAAAGTCCCATAAACCGCCGTACGTCAAACTTTTCAATTTTATGTTTCAACATTTCGTTTCTTCCTCGTTTCGCCACTTAGGGTCGTCCGCAGTGCCGTCGTACCCCACAACGATCTCTCGCCGGGAAAAAGAAGCGAAAACCGTATACGATATCTTACGTAACGACGAGAAGCGAAACGGAGTTGGCGCGCGCGTTGCAGGAAAGAAGCGAGAATTCGCTGAAAATTATTCCTGCGTCTACCCGCTTCCTTCGGTTATAAAGATCGCGCGATGGAAGCGAACGGAAGTCTCGGTATCCAGTCCGCAATTGGCTGTTTACGTGACCGGCGAGCACCCGTGACCTGATATACGCTATGACCCCCCCATTACATGCTATCGGTATTTTCAAAGAGACACGACTAAATCGCTCTGGAAATCGGATCCATCCACGTTCACACGTTCCATTATCGCGCGCTATAAGCAATAGCATCCAGGGAATGAGGTGCCAATGACAATCATGGTCACGTCGGCGACATCTCCGGAGCGTTACGTCACGGGCACGAAAGATAAGAATCTAAATAGAGATCAGCGATCCTTTGAGCATATAATTTGGTTTCCGATGCGGGGACAGCTGTCACATAATCGGATGTTTGGACGCGGGAGAGGAGGCGGGGTGATGACGATCGTCAACGCGGATGATGACGTTCCCGCACTTTGATCGTAGATTATGTTACTCATGTCGACGGACAGGGGTGTCAAGGCGAGAAAAAAAAAGTTCGTTAGGTTTCGACAAAATCGCATCACGATACTCCCGCTGCGCAATAACGTTTTGTTCATCCAAGTTGAAAAAAAGTAAAAAAATGTTTATTCTAATCACTATAAAAAATACTGTTATATTAACTTCACTATAAAATTACTGTTATATTAACTTTATTATAAAAAATATTGTTGTATTAACTTAATATTGACTGTTAAAGATATATCGATAGATAATATTTGATGCAGCATACCGCATTATCGATTATAATTTATTTGGTCATCCACGGTGCCCCCGTACCCCTTAGAGTTCACATAGTTGCAGTAAGTACCTGCTGAGCGAAATGAGGACCTAGAGCAGTTGATGTGCTTAAGCAAATGGAGCACCCACTATGCGCCACCTCCGACACAACGAAGCGTTACGATGGGACAGCGATACGATACGGCCCGGGATGGGACGCGGCAAGGGGCCAGAAGGCCGTGTGATGTATTTGTAAAAAGGTGTCGGGTTGGAACTAAGGAGACCCGCTTCAGCGGATGCCCCCGAGGGAACATAACCGGCGGCGGCGGTGGCGGCAGCGGCAGGGAGGTAACAGATAAAAGAGAATCGTATAAAATAGGGTGCGCCACGAGAGAACGGGGCGAAGGGAGGATAGTGAGGGGGTACAACGTGCGCGAAGGGACGGTGGTGCTCGTCGGTGCCCGTGGGGCACCCCGAAGGTGCGGAAACCCGGGGGATGAGCGTGCCAACACCATTTTGCAGCTTTCGAGGTTGCGACCGGCTGACGAGAAGAGCGAGACGGCTTGAGACGGGGGCGGCGCGCCGCGGCGGGGGGCTTGGAGACGGGGAACCGTAGGCGAGAGGGTCTCGGTCTGATCTGTCAAATTTCATTTCACGCTTCTGAGAGCGGGCGCGACCAGCTCGATGGAGCCAGATACGGATCTGCCGACACCTACCAGCGGCCCCTCAACCTAATCCGCCATTGTCGACTATCGAGGAGAGTCGTACGCGCTTAATCGAGATATCACTTTTAAAAGAGAAAGTTACCGTAAGTCGCAGAGTAAAAATTGCATAAGAAAAAGGGAACGACGGAGATCTTTAAGCATTAAATTTGAAAGACGTGGTTTGTCATGCTCTAAGATAATTTTGAAGTTATCTTTGTCGAATATGCTGGTATTTTTACTGATATTTCCGCGTGGGACTGCAAAGCTCAGAAAAGATCTCGCGATGTATAAACGAATGTGTCCGCAAATAGTCGGCTGAGATATTAAACAGTGGCAAAGCGCGACGCGCACGAGGATAGTCCAGGTTGAGCAGAGCCTGTCTATCGATCGTCGAGGACCTTGATGCGTCGTATCGTTCTGGCGTTCGTACGGTCGGTCGGTCGGTCGGTCTCATGCTGAAAGCTTTGTCACTCGAAGCACGTACTCGGGGCAAAGACCGACGCCGCAAGCTCTCCCCGCGTTTCCGTCTCTCTCTCTCTCTCTCTCTCTCTCTCTCTCTCTCTCTCTCTCTCTTCCCTTCTCTTGTCCGGCCAACGATCTCACTCGCTCCTCTTATCACCCTACCTTTCTACAACGCGCCATTGTGTTCCGCCACGGTGGAACCCTGTATATTCCTTGACGCTATGGATTTTCCGAAAGCGTTTCGCTGCTCCGCGAGCCTCGCCCCTTTCCCGACGTGCCTCTGTCAAAGTTTGCGTGATAAGCCGAGAGCCGAACTTTCCTTCCACCGAAAGTGTCACTGATCGTCGACCGAAATTCTCCGGCAAACTATGAGTTTATGGGTTATATAGAAAAAATGTAATAGAGCACTTTTTTTTAGATAAGATCCTACGATCGTATCTCGTTCCCGCGACCTCCGCGCGAAAGTCGCGTCGAGAACAATGGAAATTCCTTGTATTTTATGTGACGTCATTGTCATTCGTAAGAACGGAGGCGCAAGAACCAAAACGAGCGAGTCGACGGACGATTCGATTCGGTTAGGCGGATGGATGCCGATTGCATGAGTCAGACAGCGCTGAGAATCCGCGGGATGCTAAACAATGCCTACCAGGCTGAGCGACCAAAATCGACAATAGAACAGAGTGTCGAGAATGGAGGCCGTCCATACCGCCGTCCTGTTGTTAACGACGTTCACCCACCGTGTGTCTGTAACGATGCTAAATTATTTCTAGCGTCGCTAAGTGCTGCCGCTGGTCTTGGCAGTACAAGATAACGAATGCATAAAGACCGCGTTTTAATTCTTCTGTGAGGCTTCCAATCTTTACGAATTTTTTATTTTATAGCGAAATATTATATAAAATAAGTATAGTACAATGCACAAAAATATTATACGTTATAACTCTGTATTGTAAGAGCAAGATATTAGCTTTTAGTTACATAGCGTTTAACGCGGATACCGTGATATACATTTCGCGTGGCTTTGGAAATTTCTCACGCTGCTCTCCTCGTATGTAGAATTCATCGTCGATAACCGTGGCGTGCCGGCAGGAAATAATAAAGCGATATCCGGAATGGAGGAAATATTACCGGCATATTAGCGAGGCCCCCGCGGGTGGTCGATGATGGAGGAGAGCGAGGAACGAGACAAGAGAGAAAGAACGGTGCCCATAACCGTACACCATACGTCGCCACGAGTTGGCGGTAGGAGCCTAACTGGAGGTCCCTGTTGGGCAATAACGCCCTCCTTCGTAACATAGTGGCACAATAATGTAGGTTCTTTATGCGAGTACAGGGCAAATAGATCACATTGCTGACTAATAAGCCCGTTGGTGTGACCGCGCTCTCTTTTTCCTATCTTTTTCTCTCTCTCTCCTTTCTTTTTTCTCCCTTTCCCTTTTCGTTGGGCGATAGTTCCCCGCTTTTTCCCGTTTTCTTCCGAAATTCCCGTCGTCTATCAATTGTGTTAGATATAGGCGTCTCCGGGGGTGTCCACTATTGTAATGGTAATGCACTCGGCAATCGATCTGCCTCATTATGTCACCAAACCCTCGAAAAACCTCGCAGAGTCACACGAGACCCACTGAACTCCGTACACCCTGTTTTTATGGGAAAAACGCGCACAGTGACCATTTGAAAACGAATATCGAAGGTCGTGTTAGGATAGTTTATCAAGGCTGATTTGTCAGCGATAATTATTCTAATAGTCCCAAAAGAATTTTCAACGTATGCGATTTTATAAATCAAAACTTTAACTATCAATTATCCGTACAAAAAAAAATATTTGAATATTTTGAATTTTGAGAGAAATTCTGCAATCTAGATATGAACGATAACATCTCGGGTGGGTCATTGACATTGGTTAAAGGACGAGTTAGGAAGCTACAGAACTGCCAGCCTATATTAAATTGCAGACTACCGTAATACTTCGAAACTCCGACCATCTCGATTACCCGTCTAATTATCTGCCGAGTCACGATAGGGCAACCCCATTCTCCCGAAGACGGAATTGCCGTTCCCATCGTCCTCCGAGTCAGCGATGCCGACTACTACCCTCTACCGAGGTCATTGTTACGTCGTTACTACCCTTTAGTACGGTCCTCCAACCAATTTCGGTCCAGGACGATGGGCACGATTTCCGCCGCGCTGTCATGGCCGACCGAGAACAGATTTGCGAGCGAACCGCTTCACGAACGTAGTTTGTCGATATTAACGGACGCGTATCGAACGACGTGCACCGTTCGGGAGATTCGAGGTACTATAGGTTCTCCCTAGTCGCGCCTGGACCGGGGAAGCTAGAAGTTAGTCCGTAAGATATATAGGTCGTCGAGAACGCTGAGCAAAAGCCAATGCGGTAAGTCGATAACATCTAGCCGAAAGGGAGAAGCTGCTCGATATTTGCACCGCACGTCCGATGACAGTTAGTTAATATGCATAGTTAATTTCGTTTGTCTTCGGAGGCAGTCGTGCGAAAATACGCGCGGCTTTACGTGTGAGCGTTGGATGCAGTAAGCGGCAGTAGGAACTAAGCTAGGCGGGCTGCAATCAATACTGTTTCGGCATTACGGCGGAAACACTCTCTCCGAAACAGCCTACGTTTCGCCTCGCGCGTTGCCGAGCGGGAGGAAGAGCAACGAGAGAAGAGAGAGAGACAAATAGAGGCGGAGAACGAGAGAGGAGAGCGACGGCCAGGGAAACGCGGAGGGACGCGATGTTTGTCAAAGAGAGATAGGGAGACGGAGGTTCTGAGGGACGAAGAAGGAGGCCGAGAGGGACAAGGAAGATGAGGGGGCCCCCGACCACGTTTCGTGGTCCGCATACTGATAGGTCCAGTCGTATATACGGAGAGAGCGAACGGGCGCGTTGGCAAAGCCCAAAACAGAGCTCTCACCGTCTTTGGTAAACTCCGGTCTGGAAAATACTGGCAACGTTGCCGTCGTCACGCCGCTCCCCATGCACGGCTCTTCCGTCCTCGTCCCGCGGCGACAGGAAGTCTCTTGCGAAATTCGAAAATCGAAGCACGCGAGGAACGATAGAACAAAATCATTTGCGTTCGTGCGAGCGCTTTTTAAGCTGACTAACTCCGCAAAATTTCCCGACCGTTTAAAGCGCAAATAGCCCGCGTGAACTCCTTATATTATCGCCGGCTGGAAGTGAACGTCCTGCGGAACATCGTTTCTGGCCGTACGCGCCCAGGAAATTGAACTCGCGTTTTCAAGCACGCCGCCCGCGCCGTTCGCAGTAACTTCCCATTAACGGTACGTGAAAATACTCGCATGCCGTTTTAGGCGGACATTCGTTCGCTTGCTCATGCTCGCTCGTACGCGACGACGCACGTTAACAGTCGTGGATGAACGGTTGATGGGTTGTTTCAACGACATGCTGGCCTGGACAACGGGTCACCACGCATCCACGTTATTTGTTTCAGGTATTGTGTATTAGGAAGAGGCAGCCAAACATATAGTTCGCGAGTAGATGGTTGACAAGGCGCCGTTTTTCATCGTGCTTGAAATTTTTTGGACGATTACTTTTTTTCGAAGTGCCCTTCTGGACGTTTAGAGAGAAAGAGTTGGGGGGCGGGAGGAAGGAGAGGGAGAATGGGTGCCAGTTCATATAAACGGGCGCAGGTAGCCCGAAGCTATGGGGTCGAAAGAGGTGGAAGAGGGTCAGAGTCCCTCTCTCGCGAGCGCATGGTTCGTACAGCCGGTAAGTGGGTACCCACTTCTGAATTGGCTCCCCTCGTTCCACTCGTTGGATCATCGTCGTTCGCCGAAAATTCGATCATTATGATTGCTTATGATGTAAATGATGCCCCGCGGCAGCAATTGTTTCCACCAGAGCGAGCCCGTGGGGCTGCGGGTCCCGACACTATCGCCCTGAAGAGCCGGACAAGGCCACGGGACGCCAAGAAGCACACCATTGTCATGACGGGGGGGGGGGGTGTTTCGAGTAATAGAATTGGATAAAGTGTTTGGGCAGGTGCGACAAAATCGTCGTCGATCCGCTCACCGTTTGAACCTATAAGCATCAATATACGCTCAGATTTAATTAAAAACGAGAATGATAACGCATAAATACCCTTATATCACTTTCTTAATTTCGAAATAATTCCTAATCATTACGTGCACCTCAATTCTTTTTACGTTCTTCTTGTCTACTTGATCGAGAATAAGAGCGAGGTTTTGCGTGTACAGTCATCAGATATCGTCCTTGCTCGCGATGGAGAATCCACTCGTGCACGACTTTCTAGGAGGCCGGAGACAGCCCCCTCAGGAGGGTCGAATCCCCGGCTAATTTGCCCTCGGCTTCTTTACGACCGTAATTTTAAATTCCGGCAAAAAGAGCGAACTATATTTAGGTGTTCTCTTTAAATAGGCCGGGGGAAATCGTTCTACATCGGCCCGAGGACCCGGTCGAGCCGATCCAATCCCGCGTACTCTTCCGTGCCCGCGAATCCACGTACGTAATATACACGTGGAAGTGGCGTCTTTCGGCGTCTCTACACGTGAGTAACTCCTATGGGTGTATTGGGAGGGGGGATCTACCGCCCCGCCGCCGCCTATTATAGTAATTTCACGGTACGATGTCTATTCCCGCGCGCTCCGGAGCAGCAGGACTAATTTCATTAGGGATAAAGATCATCATTATTTTGCGACCATCCCGAAAATTGCCCCGGCGTGCCTCTCCTTTCCGCGATTCGATTTTAGAGAATGCGAGCATTTTAAGCTCTCGGTCCCCCATCCATCTGGCGGGGCTTTTAGAACGCGTTGTTTTTACATCTGCAGAAACGACGTCGTGCAAACGCGTGATTTTGATAACCGTGAATATTTCTTTTTGCATCATAAACGCGATGTTCTCGTAAAAAAAATAATGTAAATTTTTCATGATAACAAAAAAATCAATGTTTCGCATCGACTGAACGTTAACAACGGCGAGCAAAGATAACATGTCCAAAGAGGACGTCACGTTCGTTCGTGCGAGATTCGTCGATCGTCAAAGAACGAATCTCACATCCGGTTGGACGGACTACCGCGGTTGTCGTCGTACACGTTGTACACGATCGCGCGATAAATCGACGGCCGATCCGTCGTCACGTAACTCACGTACGCGAGAGCGAGCTTGGCAGCCGGGTTTTTCTCCGGCCGGCAGTCCGGCGCTCGTTGACTGATCGAAGGAATCCTTCGCGAAAGGTATAGGCGCGAGCGCGAGGCAAGAGAGCACGCGACGATGGGACTCCTGTGAAAACGAGAGATGGTACGCACGACAACGGGAAAGTAGGCGCGACGACCGTCGACGTGACATTCTATCTGATTTTTATCCGCGGGCCCCTATTCTCTATCTCTCTCTTTCTCTATTGCGACAGGAAGCGTTTGAAAAATTCCGCGGCGTTTGCACGATGTCGATAATTGCGGGTTTAACCCACGGCGTCCTGCTCTTCGATAGAAATAAAACCAATCTTTTAAACTTCTTGCTTCGGTGAACATTACCAGAGCATGGATTGTGTATTATTACGAAAAAATATTGGAAAAAAAATAAATTTTCAATCCGAAAATCCTCCATTATTTTTTTCCACTATTTTTTCGTATTATTATTATTATTATTTTATTTGTTTAATCTACATGTATATCTGTTATCTGTTTAATGAAAAAAAAATATTAAGCGGAATAAAAATTTTAACAAAGTATGTTGCAGTTAAAAGCTATGTACTATTTTATGATAATAATTCTAAAAGTAATAAAAATATTTTCTTAATATGGCTTGATTTCTGCTTGGTCCGGAGAGATAGTCCCTCATCAACTGTTCGTTCCTAAACTCTAGCATTTCGTAAGACTTACCGTTCCTTCTAATCAGAGCGAGATTAATCTCGTAAACGAACGATAACGCGCTTATGCCATGGAAACATCTGGGAAAATGGACAATTAACATTGTGCGATAAACCGCATTCTTCGGCGGAAACGGAATGAACATCGTGTAACGCAATATTAAATGAGTCCGTGATGAACGTAAGACGGACGTGAAGGAGAGGTAAGTTACTGGTCAACGATCCGTTACTTATTACTTATTACCTATCACTCGGTAACCGCAGCTACTGTCTGGCGGCTACGACTAATTGTTGCCGTTTAATTGACAAAGTTCTCAGGCTCGAACGTCGCATTCCCGGCAATGCCGCGGACACGGCGGTTGTTCGTTCCCGCTCTCTTTATATTTGCCGCGGCACGGCGAAGGAAAAAACGAGTTCCTGCTTCATTATCGGGATCTCGCTCTGGGGGTTGTACCTGAAATGAGCTTAAATCGGCGATCGGAGAAAGGGTCAATCCAATGAGGCCTCGTTAGATTTATCGAGGTTCCTACGATTATCTGTTGTTATACGTTTTATCATTTTTCCTGGATATGCTCGATAAAGAAAGGAAGGCTCCTCGATGGGCGGCGGGTATCGATAACGGGTATCGATTTAAGAAGTCCTAGTGACAGGGGGTACGATTTGTCTTCAGTGTAAATTAATTTGACATTTTAAAATAATGATATAAAAATGAACAATTGTAAATGAATAATAGTAAAAATAAAGGCTTGATGTATGTTGCAGCATTCTTAATTTCATTTTTTACTAAATTGTAGGGAAAAATTATGATAGAGTGGTTTCTTAAAAACAGAAAAGATTGTTCCACGTTTCAATTAATAGTAATTCTGATCAAAAATAAGATAATTAAGTAAGACTCGATCTGATGAATACAACTACATTAAACTAAGTTTCGTGTTGCGTATGGCATTTAATTTTCGTACGTATTCTAACTATGGAAAGGACGAATACAAATATAGAGAAAGTTAGGTGTCGCGACCACGCATTCTGTCGCGCGGGTCATGGGATAATTAACCTGGCTCGACGATATTGTTAATTCGTTTGCATCGCGTGACAAACATTCGCAGAGTCTCATTACATGATTATTAGTTATTTCCTCGCCGATTTTTTACAAAATGTGGTTCCGCAATTAGCAATCGTGCCCGCGTGGGTGTAAATAACTGGAGCATAACAAATACATTAAGGGAGAACGCGAAATTTGCTGTCGATATCTTGGATATTCCATCAAGGAATTATCTGTAATGACTCGAGTATCGAGAAATTTGATCTGAACTTCATTCTAATCATCTTACTGACAAAAAATCACTTATACTATGTAGCTATTATAACGAAATATATATAAGATATTAACATATTTTTTTATTTGACTAACAATAATTGCGCGTAACCTTGTGTAATAAAAAGTCGGCAAAGGATTATAAATTATAAAAATACTTTCTAGACTCTAGAGAGAGAATCTATCCACTTCTGGGCTTATTCATTTCAAGGCAATAGATTATGATCTTTATAATATAATAGTTAATTTGTAATATATTTTTATACTCTTAATATTTAATATTTTAATTTTTTCTGTAACAACTGTAGGTCATTACAGAATAAATAATATATTCAATAAACATTTTATATGTTATAAGTTCATATTATAAGTTCAATAAGATAATAATTCGCCAGTGATGAAATAATAAAACAAGAATACTAGTCGGCCTGACTGGCAGTAATTTATTATAACGACGTCTCAACCCTTACTTTGAGTCCTTATCAAGTTAATTTAACAATGATCTATCATTGTTAAATTAACTTGATAAGGACCCAAAGTAAGGATTGAAACGTCGTTATACTAATAAATTACTGCCAGTCAGGCCAACTAATATTCTTGTTTTAATATTTTATGAGATTAAGTAATATTTTACTTTACAGAACACTTTATCGCTATATACATATTAATTATAATTTTAAATAAAAATTTTAATATAATGTCTAATAAATAATTGTTAGAAAGACTGTTCATGATTCTTTTATATCTTTTTTCTCATACATACATTTTATTTATATTTGTACCATAATTTTTACAAATCCATTGCCATTGAATTGAAATAAAAAAAAAATAACTCACCGACCCCGATGCGCAACAGCGGAGTTGGAACTCTGCGTTGATCTGAAACATAAATATTTTTACATTAGAGTAGGGTTCAAGATAATCCATACTTGAAGTTAATAATTATATCGCGTCCGTCAAATTTTTAAAAAATTATTTTAATAGATATCTCTGATTTTAAAATGTTTACAAAAAACAATCGCGGCCGCCGCAAGCGGCATATTTCCGCATTAACTCGTTCACATAAATCCGCGAAAGATAGTTCAAATAATATTACGACCGTGCATGCGAATAAAAGAGAGACGCGACGTTCGCGACGACGTAATATTTCTTCTTGCATATGCCGGAGATCGAACTCCGGCCGAAATTACGCCGGAGTTAAACCCCGAAAGTGGCGAAATCCGTCACAGGACAGCGAAATAATAAATTGTTACAACGAATAATAATTACTCACCTCACGGTCGCTCCGCCGTCGCCCGATGCCTCCCGGGCCCCCTCCTCCTCTCCTTGATCCTCCTCCGTTGATCCGTTGTCACATCTCCGTCGGCGCACTCACTCACGACTCACGACATTCACGAGCATCGAGCGAAAATCGACGATTATCGTCGCGCGATACTTTGCACGGCACTCCCGGTATTAATCTCGCGACGCGGCGCGCACTTAATTACACAGCGACGGAAGAATTACGGCGGAGTAGCTACGAACAAAACTATACGCTCCGGTCGACGCGACCGCGGCGTCGCCATCGGCCCGTGATGTCCCGCAGGTAGACGCGACGACGTAAATCGCACGGCCAACTTCACTCGCTAGGAGCAACCGTCGCGGCGTCGCGAGGACGTTTAAACGTACGATGTTAACAGAGACCGTGAGTGCTAATTAAACACGTTGCGGCGTCACTCAATTTAGGGTGCACTCGTACTCTTTTGGCAAGTTTCTTTTAGCTGCACTGACTGAGCTGGGCTGAACTGGTGCAATAAGTTGGAGTGAGACAAGTATATTACATTTCACTCCAACTTAGTGCACTAGTGTGCACCAGTTCAGCCAGTGCAGCTAAAAGAAACAGACCCTTTGTCCGACGCGAGTCAAGTTGACGGTTGAGACTAGCGGGACCGACCACCCGAAAGAATGTAATCGAACGCGATATACCTCGGAATCCGTATAAATCCGCAAGGCACATGTATTGAATGACCATTCGATATATCACGTCCGTAATCTTAACCACCGGAGTCTGACGATACGTGTATTACTTCACGGTCCGCGCTGTGATCTCAGAACATTAGAACAATAATATGGTAAGGACGCGCGCGCGACGCACCGCGCTCGCAGCTTCTCGTCAACATGAGCGGTAGGGGCGGAGTGGGGGTACGATGACTAGACAAGGCGAACGCGCATCGCGCCTATTCACCTTGCCCCTCTCCTTCCCTACTGAACGTGTTGTCGCGGCGCGGCGCCGCGACTCCGTTCTACTATTGGTGCTCTCGAGCCTCGGATCGCAGCGCGGAGTAACTGACGAATCGGCGGTATAGATTACGGAAAATTGTGATATATCGAATGTTCATTTAATACACTTCGCGGAATTTATACGGATACCGAAGTATAGGTACCGCATCCGATTACGTTCTTTGATTGATATTTCATATGTCGTACGACGAATTTTTCAAGCATGTTAATTGGCTGCGGGATAGAGAAGTTCTCGAGTTTCTAGAAATCCTCTATTTTGTAGCCAATCAGTACGCCCGACAAAGCTTATCGTACGACACATGAAGTATCAGCCTTTCGGATGACACGGCTTCCGATAGGTTGAAAATTTTGTCTATTGCTATTCGGTACCGCTATCGCCTAGCATTGTGCAAGGGGCTTTAACTTGACTCGCGGTGCTTTCACCTTTCACGTCATGTCGCGCGATTTCAGAATAAAGTTGCCGTCGTTTTCGGAACACGAATGAAAGATATGGCTTTTGCACACAGGACGCGGAAACGCTTGCCGCAGCGATAGACCCTACATCGAGTGACGCCGCAACGTGTTTAATTAGCGATCACAGTCTATTAACGTTTAACTTCGTATTTAATCATGTTTTGATATGTGATCGTAGGGGATAGACACTGTGTTCTCATAAATTGACGGTTAACCACAATCGCGTCACAAGCGGCAAGTGTAGCGTCCTCGCGACGATTGCTCCTGGGCGAGTGAAGTTGGCCGCGCAATTTACGAAATTCTCTCCGCCATGTTAACGGCTACCTGCGGAACGTCACGGGCGTCAAGCGGATTGTATTCATAATTGTATAGCTTCGTTCGTAGCGTCTCCGTCGTAATTTTTTCGTTGCCGTGTACTACTACGTCGCGAGATTAATACCGGGAGTGCCGTGCAAAATGTCGCGCGACCATAATCGTCGATTTTCGCTCGACGCTTTGTGAATGTCGCGAGTGAGTGCGCCGAAGGAGATGTGACCACCGATCAACGGAGGAGGATCAAAGAGAGGAGGAGGAGGCCTGGAAAGCATCGGGCGACGGCGGAGCAACCGTGAGGTGAGTAATTATTATTCATTTATTTTTTCGCTGTCCTGTGGCGGATTTCGCCACTTTTGAGGTTAAAACGGGGAGCACACACTTCTGCACAACGCATAATGCGTAAACATAAGAAAACTGATTGATCATTGATCTATTTCCTTATGCACATGTGTATGGGCCAATCAATTTTCTTATGCTTACGCATTATGCGTTGTGCAGAAGTGTGTGTCCGGTATTTCTGCCGGAGTTCGATCTCCGGCATATGCAAGAAGAAATATTACGTCGCGAACGTCGCGTCTCTCTCTTATTCACATGCACGGTCGTAATATTATTTGAACTCTTTCGCGGATTAATTATGCGAACGAGTTAATGCGGAAATATGCAGCCGCTTGCGGCGGCCGCGATTGTTTCTTGCATTTTAAAATCAGATATTAAATTTTTTTTTAATTTAACGGATGCAATATAATTATTTACTTTAAGTATTGATCGAATATTATTTTGGACTTTGTTCTAATGTAAAAATATTTATATGTTTCAGATCAACGCAGAGTTCCAACTCCGCTGTTGCGCATCGGTCGGTGAGCTATTTTTTTATTTCAATCCATCGATCGAGGCAATGGATTTATAAAAATATATCAAACATAAATAAAATGTATGTATGAGAAATGAGATGTTATGGAAAGAATCACGAACAGTCTTTTTTTTTAACAATTATTAGACATTGTATCAAAATTTTTATTTAAAAAATGATAACTAATGTATATATAGCGGTAAAGTGTTCTGTATTACTTAATCTCTGTATTACTGAAATATCTTTATTGAATATATTATTTATTCTGTAATAACATACAGTTATATTACAGAAAAAATTAAAACATTAAAGATTAAGAATATAAAAATATATTTCAAGTGAATTAATATATTATATTATAATCTATTGCCTCGAAATGGATATGGATGATAGATTCTCTCTCTAGAATCTAGAAAATTTTTTCATAATTTGTAACCCTCTGTCGACTTTTTATTATACAAGTTTACGCGCACTCACAAGAGAACGGTCGGAACTATTCCTCGCCGATTTTGATGGGCTTTGGATATATGTTGTAGAGTATAAAAAAATATTAAACCCATATTTTTTTTAACTGCTTATCTCAACGTTTAGGGGTTGAAACAACTTCTTGAAAATAACAGATTTTGTATTTTTAGCGAATATCTTTGAAAATATAAAGTATATGAAAAAATGTTTTATACAAAAGTTTTATGGTTCTTTATGCTCTTTGTCATGATATAAAACATTTTTTCATATATTTTATCAAAGATATTCGCTGAAAATGAAAAAAATCCGTTATTTTCGAGGGATCGTTTCAACCTCTAAACGTAGAGATAAGCAGAGATAAAAAAAAATATGAGTCTGAATATTTTTTGATGCTCTACAACATATCCAAAGCCCATCAAAGTCGGTAAGAGACAGTTCCGACCGTTTTCCTTATAAGATACGCGCTGAAATGTGTAATTAATGTGTTATAAATATACGGTTGACGTTTTAACCGTTAGAGATAGTACTTAGCAGATAAATTGTAGCTCGTGAAGACGTTCATGAAAAATACCACGTAAGTTTCAATTATGTAATTCTTTTTGTTGCCTTATAATTTCGTACTTTGAACGAATTCCAACGCAGCGTAAATCGACATCATAATATCCCATTAGAAAGAAGGTTGAATATTTTTCGTGGACGCAAAAATTATATTAAAAAATTTAATAAAATATAAAAGTTTATTTTCTTGTCCGAGACTCGCATAATTACTTCGGAACGGTTTCAATTGGTCGCGTCAGCGTTTGTCTTAAGTTTGCACTACCCCTATTTCTTTCAAGGGTGCCGTTTAGGCTCGTCGTTTCTGCCCTCGAACGATTTCGACACGAAGACAACCCCGCGCGGTAGGTAAACGCGCACGCATTGCGGACGACAGCTGTCAAATAAATGTTAAAAAAAGCGCTAGCCGAGCGAAATTTCGAGTGGGACGTGAGCGAAGAAGGGTGCGTGCCCACCCCTAGTGAAATACCCTTAGCCCGCGGGGCAAAAGGCTCTGCACAATTTTTCCAGAGTTCGCTTCTCCCTGCAACGGGCGGTCGATAAGTCACCACTAGACTAACTTCGCGGCAAGGTCGTCGGCCTTGTCTCGGAAATCATGCTCAACGATTTTTTTTCTATATTATAAAAATAAAATTGTGTAGGAGCACTTTTTATTCTTTCATAATTCCTCAGCGAGAAAATTTCATGCTGATCTTATTGTTAATTGTCACATGTGAAGTAAATAGTAGAGTAAATATGCTTATTTAAGATCATTATGTTTGTATAATTTCTATTTTACAAAAATTATATTGAAAAGAATAATAATAAGTTAATTTGTGAATTAAATTATAAATTATAATCGATGCAATGCGCAGATGTATAAATATTGTTCAATTTTATTTGTTACACAAATAGATATGTTTGATTAAATATATCAAACTTTATAAAATACATATAAAATACCGCAGACTTTTAAAACGCGATAATCGATTCGTGTCAATCAAGTTGTTTCCGATTTGTAAACCTGACGCGCGTCCAAATTTTCGAAATAAAAACGTCAGAACGCTTCATTACGTTTACTCCGCGACGTGGGATGCGTTTCGCCTTTCTGAATTTAACGAAGTAACGAAAGCTAAAAGTCCCTCGACAGTCTGGAGCTCGTGGCGCTAGACACCGAGGAAGGGTGGCGACACGACGCTGAGGGGCAAATTTTCGAGGGTGGTTTCGCGCGTCAATGGTTTATTAAGAAGCACTTGTTTAAAGGCAGCCCCTTTCAGATCCGACAGCCAATTCGACCACGACGTTTGTGTCACTCGGATATATAAATGGATGAAACGGGCGGAGGTGGCTGGCTTGGTTCGCTTCGGGCTGCGCGCGCGGGCGCGGCGGAACGGTCGAATCCACCCCACGGCAATCCGTCGTGTCGCCGTAATTGAAGTTATTGCAATATTGTGTCCTGTCAACCCCGCTATCCTCGCTATCGTCCTATTTCTCTCCACCTCGCGCGGCCCGCTTTGCCATCTTCATTGTCTTTGGACGCGGTGTCAAGTTTCGCGAGATCGCATAACGCGTGGTGAATAACGTTAATTTTTCTGTCGCTTCACAAATGTAGCCTCTAATAGACTGTAATTAACTTATTCGAATATTTTTGAAATTTCAACGGTACGTTAAAGAGAATTAAATCATTCTCAAAGGCTTTATGTCACTGATAAGCAATGATTTTTCGCATTTTAATTACTACAGAATACAATTATCAAATAATTAGAATCCAATTTCGTGAATTGTCGCCACAATTTTTACATTTAGTACTCCAATTGTGTCGCTGCAAATCGCGATGTTGCATAGTAGCGTCAGGAATCACAGTACAGAACGAAAGCGTTCTTTCGGAGAACAGCACTTTCAGCGCAAGTGCCCAAGGCGAAGTTAACTTTATCCTCGCTTAATCGCCTTTTCGATAGGTACGAGGCGATCCCTTTGTTCAGACAATATCTCCACACGCTACCCCCGCTAATGTATGCACCGAGCCTCCATCTCTCCCTCCGGTCCTCGCGATGACTCCGGCACTCCTAACCCCATAGCCGCCACCACCCCATACGGGAAGCGACGGAGACGAGGGAGAGACCTCGTACTCGTTCGCCTTTATTGAATTTTGGGACCGTTCCAGTTGGAGGAGAGAAGTACCGCGAGAGAGGAAACGAGAGACGCCCGCGTGCACGCGCGAGGAAAGACGGAGAGGGAAAAAGGGCTCCGGGATGGCCTGTGGGGTGCGAGCCAGAATTAATTCACATCCCGCTGCATTGCTTTTTACGATATAACTGCGGTTTGTTAGTCGTTATTCACGGTACGAATTCAATTTCATGTCCGGCTCGCAGGCTAGAAACAGAAGCGGCAAGCCTTCCGATGCTCTCTCGTTCTGCGGGAGACTTGCATTCACCACATGTGACAATAAGCATTAACGAAAAAGAGCGAAGAAGAAAATAAAAATGTTTTAAAAACTTAAATTCAAATAACGAATGGGATTACTCCGTTGAATTACTTTCATAAAGAGAAAATTTTGAAATGGTATAAATTCGGAAAGCGTAAATTTTTTTATATTATTATATATAAAACATTTGACACAAAATTGCTTTTACATATAGATCACTGTAACAAGCATTCATGGAAACAAAATTTAAATAAAGATCGATTCTAAATTTTATCCTTTAAATAAAATATAATTTGTTGGTATCATATCTTACAATGATTCATGATATATATCAATAGTCTGGGAAAACACAAGCGAGAGGTTCTCGCGATCGTAAGACATGTTCCGGTCAACACGTGGTCCTGTGTGTCACGTGGGAGCGCCGTGAGTGAAAAATCGAGTGGCGGCGAACGCGTTACCTATTTCACGTTACGTTAAATTGCTCGTTGGAACGCTGGCGAATGCTTTTCGACCGGTTACGGATGGCGCGATAAAGCACACCGACTAACGCGAGATACGACCAATTAGCTCGTGTGCCAAGTATACGATTTAAGCGGGCTGGCGGAACCCCGGAGGCATTGCCAAACGACGATTTAAGTCGACATCTTGTGGCAAAGAAAGGGGGATGTGCCGCGTATTGTCTGTCGCGGATAATGATCTACGATATCATTTATCCTGCATCAAAGAGTTATTCCTTTATATATCTTATCTTGATTCTTTTCTGTAAGATAACTATTATTCATAAATCTGTAGAATGGAAAAATGATTTTCAAGTAAAATTTTCCTCATAAATAATACTGAACGACAATATATCTCATTTTTGCATGAGAAAATATTTAATAATTTTTTTTCTGCGATAGAGAGTAGTTCAATAAGCTATTACAGAATGATTATAAATAATACTGTATACACTCACCCCACGTGATCGTCACCGGTGTCGAAGCAACCTTTTCGACTTCTCTCTATCCTTTTCATTCTCCTCCATCTCCTCCTTTTTCTATCCTAGGAACCGTCTACCACTTCTCCTTTTCTATATCCCTCCCAATCACGGTTGACATCCCCACCGCCTACCGGAGGAACCCCCGCGGTCAGGCAGGGAAGGGGCACGGGCTACCACGTGATCCATGTGACCGGAACCGCACGAGACACGCAACGATATACTGACTATACTGTCACACGCGATGCGTCCAACCACTTTCTTTCGTTTATCGTCCCGCCATTTTATCGCAATTCGCTCGATTCACGGTATCTCCTCTTCGCTGAATCTCCGCTCTTTTGTTACTTCTTTCCTCCGCGTTCCATGGAAAACGAACGACGAACACGTGTAGCGAATTTCCTCCGCTCTTTGACCTCTGTCTCCCTCTCCCTATTCTCTGCCTCTCTCGAACCCTCTCTACCTCTCTCTATTTTTTTATTTTTACCCCCCTCCCCTTTCTTGCTACTCTCGCGGCTGCTGCCGTGGAGCGTGCTTTGCCAGCGACTACTATCTGCCGCGTAGCGAGTCGACCGCGGGACTTTGGTATACTGGGAGTATGGTAAGTAGATACACCCCTGCCACCGCCGCCCCCTCCCCCGTCCCTTCGGGGAACCCATGCGTTCCCCCGCTGCCTCCCGCCGGGCCCCGCCGACGGCCTCCCCCGTTCTCCGATCTCCCGCCGTCACAGGTCGCAGTTGCTACCGCGTTGTCCTCTCACCACTCTCCTATCCGGCGAACCGTGCTTTGCCGCCCCTCTCGTGCCGCCTCCACGTTTTGCTCGCGAGGCTCCAGGGACGTATCAACTGTCGATTTATCGGAATGTCGTTTTTTTTATAGGCCTATACTAGGCAAACCTCGATGTCTCGTAACGACAGCCCGGGTGCATCTCGAACGAATGGGTCGACCTACTACCCTTAACTAGGACGTAAAGCTGTGATATCGCGTCGCAACATCCTAAAAACATAGTCTTCTAGTGTTCAATCTGACCATTTTTAATAAATATTAATAATATAATTAACCCTAATCAATAATAATATAATTAACTGTCTTAAACTTTTTCATAGAGACCAAGCTTTGTCATCTATTTTCACTCAAAAGGGGTTTTTATCGGGTTTTTATCGATGCGTCGTGCGCGATCTTTTTGTGGATATATTTATATACAACGTATATTCTTTGTCATCTTTAGTTGGACAGTGTCCATGAGAAACGCAGATAGAGAAGATACGAAGGTACCGCTTACGTTGCCAAAGTAACGTCGATCGATTCCACTGGCATCGGTAAACAGCTGAATTTGGGTACGGTAAGGGAAGATCACGGCCCTGGAAGATCGCCACCACTACCGCGCACTGGCAAACGTATAAAAGACAGCGTTTGCATGCTAACATATCTATTATAATGGCGACGTCGTGCCTCTTGCTCGCGCACACCGGCACGCACGCTCTGTCGCCGTTGCACTTACGCTCTCCTCCCTCTCGCTCATTCTTCCGCGGTGCATTCCGTCTCACTTCGCCGCGCGCATAAATTACCGCTTTCAAATGCAAAAGTATGAATGAGATAAAGTTCCCCGGTGATCGTTTTTCCTCCCACCGCGACGCGACACCCTCGCTCTCACTCTCTTTTTCTTTTTCTTACGTCTCTGTGTCACTTATCTTTGAGAACTGATTACATGCATTACCACCAGGTCGATTACAATAGGAACTTATTTTGTATCCTTATTTGTAATACCTTTGTGTGTGTTTCTTCTTTTTCTAAAGTAATCCATAATATTAAGATAAAAATGATACGTTCCAGTTTCGAACTATAAATGAGTTATAAATTGAAATTTAGAACTCCACTGGCGGATAGATAAGATAATAAAACACTATTATAAGGTTTGTTATTGTTATTTTTAACTGACGTTAATGTCTTACATAGAAGTTGCAGCGATGAGTTTCAACATCGCCGAGAAATACGATATAAATAGAATATTCGTTAAAAACTGTTAATATCAATGTTCTCCTGGAAATATTTAGAAGAACGAAGTTTTAATCTAACAGTATACACACAATTTTAGAAAGATTTTAAGTGATTGCATAACATAAAAAATAGCGCGTTGCAGGAACGCGATACAATTGTTGTCACGTAAGTTTCGAAGATGTTGGAAAGTATTCGGGAACCATGCAAGTGAATAAAAGCGGACGCATGCTGTACTAATAGGTATGCGAGCGGTGTTCCATAATCTGAGTCTCCCTCTACGATATCCATTTATAGAATAATAATAATAATTCCGCAGCCAACGAGGTTCCGCTAATGTCGTCACGTTAGATAGTTACAGTCATCCGGTCCCGTAATAAAAGGGTAGATGTGCGCGTCATCCGCGCTGGAGTCTAATCCCTTCGTCCAAAATTCGTCATAAGCTACGGATAATACCGGATAGTACGGATCGATGACGCGTAGCGGTTCCTCGCTAAACAATCGCTGATTATTCTTGAGTTCATTAAATCAATAACGAAATAAAATTTCGAACTCTGCCGGCTGATACGTTATCGCATTTAATTGACATTCTTTACGTAGGATGGTAGTTACGGGCAGCGAAAGATAACGCTTCTGTCAACGTACGCACGTCCGTTTATGTTAATCAGGCATGTGACGTCACTGGCAGCCCCAGCGACGCGCAATATCAACCCCTAACTTTGTCGCAAGCAACAAAATGTGCACGCAGAGCGTATCACGGTCCCGCCGTAACGATCCCTCTCCCCACCGACCCTGCCTTTCCTCCTATACACCCTTTGTCGACGTTAACCCAAAGTGAATGGTCCTACACCGCCCGTTGCAGCGATGGGTTTTAACTTCGGGGTGACTTACTCCGAGCGTTATCTATTTTGACAGCGCGGTACGCCCGCGGTCTGTCGTGGGGTCGTTGTAGAGGGGCGTCGCGGTAATTGTGTTTTAACTACGCGGTACATCGCCGCGATAGCCCCGTTGTCCATTGTTTCAAACCGTCATAAAATATTCTTCGACGCACGTTGTTGCGCCATTAGGAAATAACGAAAATGGCCCCCGAGGAATGACTTCTCTATATCAGAAAACACGGCGTAACTTTGTTATCGTTATAACCAAATCTGTAAGGTAATAAAGAATGATAGGTCATCCGTTTTTTTTTATTTCATTACAATGCTATCATTTTTGCGCCAGAGTGCCTAACTTGCAAATTAACGATAAACGGCATACGCGATACGTATATGCCAGCCGCCATTTGCGTCGATTTTATAAAACTACGGTGTGTAAGCTATATAGGAAACATGGGCGGATCCTATACAATATGGCATTCAATTTGCGACGGATTCGCTGTCTGGCAACGCAAACAACCGCTATTGGGTTTCATTTAATGAACCAAGCCAGAGCCTTTGGAAGCATTTTTGTGCTGTGGGCTCGGCTTAAATTGAACGTCCTCCCCTTTCTCTTTCATCCGTTGCCTACCTTCGCTCATTTTATATCTACTTCCTGCGACTTACGCCTCGATAGCTCGACCTGATACAGGAAGCTGCAGCCGTTTTATCGACAGTCAGAACGTGTTTGTAGAATTAAATTACAAGGTAGAAGATCAAAGATCAAAGTAATAAAAGCGAGAAAAAAAATTTTTGGCTTTAACGTGAGACTTGGCTTTAACGTCTGTTTTTCAGGAAGGCCATATCCCTTTTTCGTTTTCTGTCGCAAATAAAGTTGATTACTTTTCGATAGGTTGCGTGTTTCTACGAACACACGCCGGACACCCCGAGAAAATTTGAGCCTCGTTAAAAATATTACAGCTTACAAGACAATCCTCTTAAAAGTGCTGCGGGGTGTGGAAGTGCGGACGGGGGAGGGGAGTTTCGAGGGGACAGGGGGATAGAGCAGGAAGGGAGTGTGAGAAGCCCGGCACCAGTATCGGCGCCGTATCGTTCCACCGCGCAAGTGTCCGGTAAGGTAAGCGGATCCACGATAATCCGGATTACGTATTTGCCCGGTTCTCTACCTTCTGCCATCTCGATCTCACGCCAGTCGGAGAGCCAAAGACGTATTTGCCTCGTGGCATCGTACCGTCTGCCGTCTGTAATCTGTTTAACGCTTTACGAATGGCAGCCGGTCGTTTCGCGAAGCCGCGAAAACGCGTGTACACGTATATATATATATAATCAATATCATTATCATGACGTGTAACCGTGGTTAAGAGCATCTAGGAAAATTTTGATTTCTCCTTCGTCAATTACGACATTCTCTCGAGAACACGTGTAGTTTGCGGTTATTACAAAACACGCGTCCTTGGCTGAATGAATGATTTATTACAGGTATCTAGGTGAAATCGTATAATCGTTATAACTTTAAGGTTTACGGAATTACAAAAAAAAAACGAGGAATCAATCAGTAAATCGCGTTTATAATGTTTTACAGTCATTCTTATGTAAATATAAGAGATATATAAGAGAGAAAATAATTTATATATTTACAAAAATTTTAAATTTTTTATATGGAATTTAAAATACTTCAGATAGTTTTTTATTTAAATATTCTAGTTTAAATATTCTTGCCCTAAATTTTGTTCGCCATACTCTCGTTTCCGTCAAATAGCGCATTGGCGCATGACTACAAAGAGAAACGTAATTTTTAACCGGATTTGCACATTCATATC
Source organism: Temnothorax curvispinosus (assembly GCF_003070985.1). Lineage (NCBI taxonomy): Eukaryota > Metazoa > Arthropoda > Insecta > Hymenoptera > Formicidae > Temnothorax > Temnothorax curvispinosus. Next base: position 270,831 of record NW_020226364.1, on the reverse strand, counting down.
TCTTCTTTGCGGACACGCGCGGGGTCTCAACATCGATCGGTTGCGATCTTTAAACAGCGCCATTAACGATTGCGTGCACAGGCTGAGGGGGTCGCGATCAAATGAATATGATGAAAGAGTGGCGGCATTAGGTGAACGTGCCGTGCATACTGATTTGCGGCTGATTGATTGGACCCCTTTCCACTCGACAACGCCGCGCTACCGCGGCTCGACTCCCGCCCCCTCGATTTCACCCCATGAGTGAACCAACATCGTTGATAATATCAATCGAACGGCTGGTATTCGGGAACGTCGATGACGAATAGAAATTAATAATTGTGAAATAAAACCAGGAGACGATATCAGTTTTTGATAAAAGTGCTACGAGAAAAACCATCCTTAATTATTTATAACTCGCTAATTCTTCAGGTGAACTCCGGCGTAATATACTATAAGATAAAGTAAGATTACGCTAATAAAGATAGCGCGTCACTAAAAAGTAAAAGAAAGAAAATGCTAATATTTAAGGAAGCAATCAAGCGACCATCTCTCGCGATAATGCTTCGTTATCGATTAATCATCCGTGGATATTAGATCAGAGTCGTTGCCGTTGCCTCGGAGCTGCATCAACGGACTAGTAATTTTCGAAATTAGTCAAATGGACGCGATGCGCTGCGTGGGGTCTTACGGAGAAAGATGGAGAGAATGCGAGCGGACGATTATGCGAGTTTAATCCCCGGCCACTACGGCAACTTGTCACGCGGAAGTCGGATCTGGTGGATGAGCGCGAGGCATTTCGTCAGCCAACGACGACGGCTGGGTGACACGGCTGGCGCGGTTTGGTTATCTTCATTGTCTCATGGTCGGGTTACGCGAACTGTTGGGCTGTAACGTAATTGTTTTTGACGCGGTAATTTTACAGTGTCGTGCGTACACACACGCGTCGGCTGCGCGCGGGCATATCGAGCACATCCGCGGCGCGAAGTGTCGTGATAACTGCTTTTTCCTCCCCCTCCTCCCTCCGCGCGGCCCGAGCGCGCCGGGTTTTTTGCTTTTTGGACGTCATCCCTCGGTTGCACGACAGCCTTCCACCGCCGCGCTCGGGAGCCATCTGCCAAGTCGCACGTCCTTTCCATCACGTCGACCAGGAACACCTCGAGGTGTTCCAACCAACGTCTTGTCTTGACGTTTTCTCTCCGCGATCATCTTCCGAGAGAGCCGTCTCCGCATCTCCGATGGAAGAGTCGCGGTAGTTTCGAGATTGCCAAACGCGGAATTTGCCTCGTTCCCCGGTTTAATCGTTCCTGGAAAGTCGCCCCGTCGTCCCTAAATATAAACGGCAACGTGAGATCTACATGCATATATCAGAAGTTGCGGGATTGCTTATATTTTACCGCGTCACTGTCGCGGAGAATTTTTTAATCTGTGTACGATGACTTTTTTAAAATAAGATAAAGTTACAACAAAATATTGAATATACTGTATCAAATTTTACAGTACTCACGGGCATTTAATATAAATTTCGAGAATGTCTAGAGGGTGTAGTAAAGTCTAATTACGATAATAATCTAAATTATTCAAACGTCCGTTTAACGTGCGCTTCGCTAGTTCATTCCAGTCAGAAAGATTTATTCAGTCTGATAATCGACGCATGTCGCGTTGACAACGTCATCGGAGCGAAGTATGCGATCTCTTCAAAAACGCGTTACTCGTGCTCGTGCGAGGGAACGGGAGGAGGCAGAAGCAACAGCAGCAACAGCAACAGCGGCAGCAGCAGCCGCAGAAGAAGAAGAAGAAGAAGACGAAGAACGAAGAGAAGAAGATAAGAACAGGGGGATAGAGAGGGTAGAGACGAGATGAGAGAGGCGTAGTAGTACACGTTGCAGGAGAAGCTGCACCGCCCGAAGGAAAGAAAGCGGTTCGAGTACTCTCCGTCTCTGTTCTTTCTCCATACCTCCTTCGTCATCCCGCCTCTGTCTCTCTCAGTCCCTCACTACATGCCTATCACGCATACACGCACGCGTGCGTTCACGCGTACGACGAGCACGGTGTGGTCATCACCCTCGCGATTTGAAACGTAGCGTCGCGCGGACAACGAGCGCGAAGAAGCGAAGGAAGCTCGTCGGTACGCTTTAAGAGTACCTCGCGATGGTACAAGAAGCCCCGGTGGTATCGGGGACTCTGCCAGCTTATCCCAGCTCCGAAAAACCCAGGGTTGGAGTTGCGCAGCCTCGTAGTAGTAGCCGGGAGCTACCACCAAGCCCTGAACCGACGAACGACACGACCAGCGCCCTCCTTCGAATCGGAGGATGCTTCAGGACCGGCCGCATACCAAGGAGAGAGTATCTCGCGTAGCTGCGGACCTCGCGGCTACGTTTCGACTGAACGAACGAACGACCAGGGCGTCACTCGTGATTACTACTTTTGTCGGACGCTGCTTCGTTCCCCTCGTACCTTCCATTATTAACTATCGGGAACGGCCGAACGGCGTCTCGGTTAGCCATCATATTCATTAGCTCCCGCACGTTCCTCTATTTGACTTAGACTTGAGACGTTAGCGCGGACACCTGGAATGAGGATAACGAATGATCGATAATAAACTTGATTACACGTTAGATAACGATCGCGCCTACACTGACTCGTATAGTGAAATCGGGACTTAAAGAGACATTTTCAACATATTTTTTTTTTATCCTTTCGATAACGATAAATAAGGGCCGACGTAACTTCTAACGTTCGACTGGAGTAGCGTTTTCGTCCGTCAATCGCGCAAGTCGGCGCAGGAAGGTATATTGAGCAACGTACGCATCGCTCAAGTTTCGTAGTACCTTACGACAGTGTACGCATACACGCACGTGCGTACAGTCACGATAGAGGCAGCGAGCGGCAGCGGTGGCAGCGTCGGAGTCAGCATCAGCGTCAGCGGGCCCCGCGGGCAACATAAAATGGGCCCTGCAAAGCGGCGTGGCGTGGCGTGGCGTAGCCTGGCCTGGTGTGGCGTGCCTGCCGTGCCATGCCGTGCAGGCTCGACGCGGCGTACATACGCTGTTCGTGTCTCGTGGCGATCCGCAGCGCGTATGCGTTCGTACGTGTATGGTATATATCGACGTGTACCCCGTGTATATGGCGCACAGCGTCGCGGTAGCCGCCTCGAAGAGATGGGATTGCGCGATAGGCCGCGTGTCGAAAATAGAAATATAATCTGATAGGCTCATTGTGCCCGGAGCTACTCGGTGCTATCTGCCAGCACTACCGACGAATCGCATCAGCTACCACCATACCAGTTCGTTGTCTCTCGCTGCATCTTTCTCTCTTTTTTTCTTTCCTCTCTTTTTCTATCATTCTCCCGTACATGTCTGTCTTCTCTCTCAATCCTCTTTCCCTCATCGATAGGTCCTTCTCTCGCGACTTCGGTTGAATCGTCGCGTTATCTTGCACCGATGTTGTTATCCCTGAACGTTTTTTTTTGTAACTCGCAATGAATCTATATAGACCGCCATTGCAATCGGTAAGATCTATCGCAAAAATATTGATTACAATGTATCGGCGATTACGATGACTTGCTGGCGATTGCTCGAGAGGGAACGGTGAGAAAGTAAAAAATGATCGGCGACGTTATGATAAAACCAGCGGCGATTTTACAAGGGCCGAAGTATTCGGAGGGAAAAGCTCAATTTGCGGACGAGGGAAAAAAATGCTACAACAAACCTCCCGCGGCCCAACTGAGGTTGGGCCGTAAACCACGGCGTAGTGGGAGCGTGACCAATGGCATCATGATCGTAAAGAAATTAGAGGGGCAGTAATGGTTTCCGGGTACGGTGCCTTCCGGTCGGCATACATCTTCTCCACGACCGGACCGCGGATACGCACTCGCTATATCGGGTTAGCCCGCTGACCCTTCGCGGTAACGACGGCGGAAGGGCAGCATTTGTCTACGTCCAACGGCCGTTTTCTTTCGACCGATCGATCTTGACGTGCCGCGAGGAGGCTCGGCCGGCATATCCAAGCGAGTCAGTCGGCAGCCCGCTCGGAGGAAGGCCAATTAATTAAAATTGGAAATTAATTAATCGTTCCTCTCGCGGTGCGTTTAATATCGAGATGGAAGTTAAGATTTTATCGCGGCCTCTTATAGAGCCCTTGTCGAGGCCGCGTGTCGTTTCGCAATTAAGGTGTCACGTCGGATAAAGAGATATAAGTACGCGAGCTAATTACGGCGTTTTCTGATAATTAATAGAGTCGAATAATAACGAGTGTTACAAGAACGCGCGTTTCGACATGCGTGCGAACAGATAGTGGCGACACTGGCGACGCTTGTCCTTCACTCAATCAGAGATCTCGAGAACAGGAGACACGTTACACTGACGTTACCCGAACAATTCTCGGCGGCTTAATCGACTCGGCAGCGCGCAGCGATCGACGCGTCAAGTATTACTGACTGTCAACCGATCCGGCCTACGTGATCGTTTAGAATTTTTGTTTTCGGTGTGACGGAGAAGCGCCGCTCGCTCGTTGGAAACGTGCAAACGCACAAACAGAAATGCAATCAGCGCTCAGCGGCGCGACTGTATCGAGTGCGAACACGGCCCTACGCGTATCAATATGTTTTGTTGCATCCCACCGACATGTGCATTGTCAGGGGAACAAACGTGCATCAGCATACGCCGGCATTCGTTGTAACGATTGCCTTTGAATCGGTCCTTGATTCCTTACCTTGTCGCCGCGCCGCGAGAATAACGAATTAACTGCATAACGGGCTTATTTGTATGTTCGCCACGCGACACACTCTCGTTAAAGGGCGACATACTCTCGTTACCTCGTTCTGGCCTTCTTCAAGAGACGTTCGTAAACGCAAGGCCGAACGTCAAACGCCTCGATATAACACAAAACGCTTTTTGTTAAGTTAACACGAGTTAAGTCTGTTAAATTAATATATTGCAGTAGTGGAAATGTATGCAAATGAGAAAGGGAAAAATAAAAGCCTTGAAATAGGCCTTGAAGAATCTATGACGTTTCACCTTTCTACAATCGCGTGATTCTCCACGTATCTCGGCGCGAAACTCGGACGGATGGCGAGAAATCGGAGTGCCTAGGTGCTTGTACGCTGTACGACCGGAAACGGAAATGATCAAAGTGAGAGAATGGTGGAGGTAGCGCATTTCCTCCCTCTACCCACTGTCCGCCGTCCGCAGAACAGTTCGTTGTTCGTTCGTTCGTTCGTCGTTGTGGATGCGCGATTGCGAGCGGAACGCGAAATGGAACGGGAGCTTCCCGGCCGGCCGGCCGGCCAGCCCGTGTGCGCACTGATTGATCAACATTGTTGCCGAATTAGACTCCAGCGAGATGGGCATATTGATTGGCAATCAGTGTCGCCCGGCCACAACGAAGCCTGTCCGTCCGTCCGGGAAACGGTTTGCTAACGCAAACACCGTCGCACCTGGATCACCGTGCTGTCGTTTTTTTTTTTCGCAAAAATACTGTCGCCGGCGTTCTACCAACATGTTTGACGTCGACATCCACCACTTTTGCCGTGTCGAGCTCTTCGTTATCGCGGTATTGAGTCTGCGCAGACGTGAACGTTGCCAAAAATTGCGCGATATTAACGATTAAATGTTCGCTTACTTTAATTCATCAAATCGCATTGATAACAATAACATGGTGACAGTTACCTTGTTACAAGCATTTAACACTGTCGATGCGTTTTATTTATAGCGTATAAATAAAATGTATTTGAAATGTATAGTCATTCTATACATGCTATAGATAAGCGAAATACTAAGAATCATAAGGTGACTTGTGCGTTTTTCGCTCGCTATTACTATAAACTACGAACTCGAAGAATTCTTCCGCGTTTCACGGTTAGGACCGCATGGGACTGTCGATCTTTCGACGCTCCCAAGATTGTTGCCATACATTTCACCGTGAAATCATCCTCGCGAAATCATCGTCAGCGAAGGGTGGCGAAAAAGAAGTCGCTGCAAAGCTGCCGCGTTGATCGCCAGCGCAGCATCTTCGCGATCGATGACGATCCCTGTAGCTGGCGGGCCGGAAAATCGGCGCTGGGCAATCAGCGCGTGTACGGACCAGAAAATAGTCGGAGCCGCGCGTTTGTTATTCCCCGTTCATTTGGACGGTCGTGGATACACCTGGACGTGAAACAACGTGCGAATGCCTCGTGACCTACGAGCGTAACGCGGAATGCCACTTTCGAAGCCGAGGCGCTTTCATCGATGCGCTCGCGCGCTCCTTTTTACGATCCTCGGAGCACAAAAGCCACTTCGCGCCGCGCGCCGCGAAATAGCCCAATGCGGAAGACGTAGAAGCTATTTTAGGGGTGTTACAGTCTCAGATGTGATAACGTGTAAAGAAATGCATCGCGAGAACAGGTTTTTATTCTCCACATTTAGTATAAAAAAATATAAGTGTGATTATCACGTCATGTTTTTCTACGTAAAAATTATGCAGTTAATGGACAAATTTTTTCTTATTAATTATACTAATCGAGTTGTAAATCTGGTTAATAAGATACATAAAAATAAAAATATTTATTGAAATAATTATTGAAATACGTAGAAAAGAGTAATTACATAATTGAAACAAACAGTTGCTATGAATATTCTTTACATTCATTACGAGTAATGGCTGAATTATGAGGCGCAAGTATGCTGCTGATATTTTCGATGTTCGTCTGCACATCAGCAAAAGAGAGAAAGCTACTTGTGGTTCGTGATATTAGAAACCTCGGCGGTGGCGCGTTTATGAGTCGCGCATGACCACCGACAATGCTTAGCGGTAAGCTATTCGGCGTGCAACGTGCGTATCTTTTCTTGCGCGTGGAGGAAAGCGTTAGCCGCGAGTCTCGCTGTATGCTACAACTGTATAGATCACGCACGTCGCAAAAATCGTCTCTCATCTAACGAACGCGGCTCGACAATAACTTCTAGGAGAAACTTCTGTTACAGGGCTATGCGATTTATATTGCGAAGATAGATGTACGTCATAACTATTATTGCGCGCATATTATATCATACATGTTTCACATATATTTGTATGTTCTAACGAAAAACTTGTATTCATGTTTCATATCTTTCCTGTGTGTATATATCGATTACGTTTGATTTTATTAAAATTAAAACTATTATCGTACATTGCTTTAAATAAGAGATTTATTGATTATTGCGCAACGAAGAATTTTTCTACATAATACTAAATGATTATTAGGTTTGTCCCCTATCGACTCTCAGATCGTTATTTCTTGAAGACTCAATCAGAGGCCCATCTTTGCCAACTCACTGCGTGAATTGTGGTCCATACCTCGGGAGCGGTTAATACCAGTCGACCTCCACCTTTTAGAGAACACCACGGAGATGGGCGTAGGTCCGGACAGATTAAGATCGAACGATCCTGCGGTCGATCCCGCGAAAGAACCTAAGCACGAGCGATTCTCGCGGCTCGCCCTCCCGACGTTTACCCTGGTAAGCCTTCCTCTCGACCAGATAAGCCTTTGGATTCGACCCCCGAGGTTGATCACCGATAGCCCATGGCCCTAACGTACTCCGACTAGCTAGCACCCAATTCCAAATCCTCTGGCACCCTCTCGGACGAAACTGGCTGATGCCGGCGGCAAAAGGGCCGATTTGGAGAGAGAGCATCTTTGCTCCCTTTTCCTCACTCCTTTTTATGGCCTGTTAAATGAACTTCCCGTGCTCTTTTATATCGTTCAGGTTGACTCGTCGGTTCGCTCTCTCTTTCTCTTCTTCGCCGATGCCGATTTACGAGCGACTCGTGGATTTCGCTTTGGGTAGGAAACCTGTGAATCGAGCTCGTGCGGGATTTTTGTTACGATCGCATTAAGCAATATATCTATGGCTGTAATTGCAATATATAAGAATAGATACGAACTGACAATGAGAAAGAATTTCGATTATCTAAATGCAATAATGACTTCTTATCAAAAAATTTAAAAATTTTAAATATATAATATGCTATTTAAAATATAAATATGATAAGCGTGAGCTTTTAAACTGAATACATATCTAACTTTATAAATCATAACTTTATAAATCAGAGATTGTTCTCCATGAAAATAATAAATGTACGAAAGAATAATTCCTTACTCCTTTTAGGAGCGGTTAATCCATTATAATTGTAAAGTATCACTCCAAGCAAATCCACTTAGGAATATTGCAGTACTTATGTATGTATGTATGTATATGTATGTGCGTGTATCTTAGAACGTTTCACAAAAATATGAAAATATCAGGTACATAAATCACGTGTTGTACCGCAGCATGAATATTTCTTGGTGCGATCCACTATTTGCCCTTCTTCCTTGGCTTCGTTTATCGCCAATTAATTTGCTTTTTATTGTGTACGAGTCGCATGAAAAATATTTCGTTAAGATACAAAACGAACGCATGTACACGCGAGAACGTACTCGTCCGTAAAGGGTGTTTCCGCGACGGAGACGTTGCGCTTTTCAGGGCAGTCTGGAGCAGAGCGAATGAGAGTCGATAATTAGTCGAGGTCGGATCCGCTTCCTAAAGAAGCGATGCCTCTCTCGAGGACGTTCGGACGGGATCGCGCGCGCCGAGAAGACATCGTCAGGCATAGACAGGCAATTAAAGCGACTCGCGCTTAGGCTCGCGTCTTACGAACTTTCGGTAGGCGCGGGGTGAGGTTTAACGACGCTTGGAATGCAGTTTTGTTGCGGGATGAAGTAGCGGGGGAGGGGGGAAGAGAATGAACCAGGTGGAAGAGGAGTAAAGTGGATGTGTATGTATGTGTGGGAGAGAAAGAGAGAGAGAGAGAGGATGGCGGGATAGAGAGGAGGAGGAAGAGATTTGGACTGCAGGCGGGGAAGAGATAGCGCTCGCGATCGCAGGACGCTGAGAGGGGAATGAGCGGGCTGCCCGGTAGCAGTTTCCCAAAGCATCGCCATTAATAACCACCGAGATTATACGCTGTTGAAGCTGATGCTGAGGCCGGGCGTTGGTTGCTGCTGACCGCAACGTCGCTGCGAGAGACGTTGGAAACGAAGACAGTGGAGGAAGGAACGATAACCAGAAAGAGAGAGACGCGCGCGCGCGACGTAACAGCGCTCCCATTTAATATCGCTTACCTGTCCAAGCTAACGGCCAGCCAAGCATTTGCTAATTTCTACGAGATGCCACTGACTAAGTTGTTAAGACAAGACATGCAATGGAGTTAATTCTGGATGCTATACCGTGTGCAACATGCTTTTACACACACGTTCCACGTCTTCAACACTGATAATATAAAAAATTAAAGTTTTTAGAGAACACGCGAAATTTTTTTTTTTATTGAGGCTGCAAGAAAAAGCTAGTCATCTAAGTGACCGCCAGGATCTCATTCTAGTCGGTCGAAGCGGCGAGAGCGAAAGTATTTTCTTTCCGCAACGCACGGCCGGGAGCCTTCAACGTCGAGACATCGCTGCTTGTCGCTGAAACATGCAACGTATTTAGCGTGTAAGAGGATGACGATCCCCCGCAGCGGGTGTAACACCGGGTGAACGTGGAACGCGGCCAGATTGCATACCGGGCGGCGAGCGTGCTAGCCCATCCGTTTGTCCGACGTTCCTACGTCGAAGTCGGTGGCGGCTATTTGGACAGCCTGTCGACCGCGCAGACGGTCGGTGGAACACACCGGGGCAACAAACAGTACAATACAATATTACAATCCAGGCAACGGCAACATCCCACCGGCGCAGATACAGAGCAGTGACAGCGCAACATATCAACCGCGGTGCGCTCTCGGCCTCTGTGCGCGTCCGCTCTCTTTCCCGCTCTATCTCGCTCTCCCCCTTCGATATCCCGGGCGTCTCTCTTTCCACGGGGCGCTGCCTATACCTCCTCCACCTCTTCCTCTCCCTCGTCCCTCTCGCGCGTTTTCCCCCTTTGCCACCCCACCGGCTCCCATCGCCGCGTTTCGTCTCCGTTCGATCGCATTCCGTCTCGGTTCCACCTCACCGAGCGACTATATCTGATTGGCTGGATCATTAATCACCGGTGACCGCGCGGCAGCCCTGTCCCGTCCTGCAACTAAACTCGTGGAATCGAACTCACCGGGGTGTACGTGCTGCCGTTTTTCTCTTTGCGATACCTTTTTTTCCCTTCCCTCCGTTCTTTACCCCCGCATCCCTTCTTCCTCCATCCCTCTCATCACGTTATTCTCCCTTGCACTCCCGGCCGGCCGCGAAAAATCCCGCAGTCACGACTTCGGAAAAGAAGAAAGTTCGATGTGCCTTATTGGATACGTCGTGATTGAAATCAGCCCGAAATTCCCCGATCTCTATCGCGTACCTTCGAATCTGGAAACATCCTTCTTGGCAAAGAACCTTATCTAAGTATTTACTTATCCTCAAATCTTTTCTAGCGTCTTAGTTCCTTGAAGGACCCTCGCGACGATGTCAATTTTATTCGCCGCAATGATGTTATTACACGGCGACTCGACGCCGCGACGGTAGTGTGCCGTGTCTGTTGGCAGATGATCGACAATCGCGTGTTGCATCGCGGCGATCGATGAGCCATGACGGAATTACTTCATTATTTGCCGAGTGGTTGGGCCGCGAGCCGCGTGATACCTCGTTTCACCGCGGGTTAACGCAGGCCTTAATCCAAGCAGACTGCGAACGGGAAGCGGTTAATAAAGCACCGAGTTATGATTGGCCGGCTAACTCGATTAACCTGTCGGATAATTAATTTATTCAAGATCCCGCGAATCGATAAGCGCCCCGAGGAGGAGTAAAGCGCGATGATCGACTTGCAAAACTTTGCCACTATTCGCTCATCACCCACCACCTATCCCGCCCAGCCATCTAACGCGGCTCGCTCCGCTTGCGAAACTTACGATGTCGTTAGAGCGTCCGCCTTTATCGGCTCTGTAACGGTGCGGGTTTCGTGTTACAAGCGTTTCTCACCTCCGGTCTCTAAACAATTCTCTCATTATTGCGTCATCTCGCGGTTTCAACCATGTAACGTACTATATCTGTAATATTATTCATTTTCGCAACTCAACATGTTCAGTTAAACGATTACGCGAGGCAGTTGGACACGATAAGTGCACACCAAGGACCAAAGGTGTCCAGACATTTTTGTTCAAAGGATCTTTCCATTAAGCCGGCCAGCTTTTTGTTCGCGACAGATAAAAAGCGCATTCTCAAGAGAAATACTTTTCGCGGTAGTTTTTCGCCCAGCAGACGGTCAATCAATGTGATTCAGTTTGCCTAGTTAGGGAGACCCCGAACTGCACGATACTCGAAGGAGATGCGACGGTATAAGGTAGGGTCTTAGGATAAGGAGTTCGAAAAAAAACGTGTCGGTCGCCTGTTACGACAAATTGGGAGCTGCCATCGTGACAAACCCAACGTATCCTCGAGTGACCTCGGCTCGCGGGTCCATCGGCGACCCCGACCCGATCTATCTGGACGCTATGACCCCCGGAATCTCCTGGGGACACCTCTAATAGCCGGATTATCTCTCCTCTTGTGTTTCTTCCGTTACCCTCCGCTCCCGCCTCCAATAAGGATAACGAGACCGTCGCTGCCCTTCCAAGACTTCACCGTTCTCGCTCGCTTTTTTTCCTGAGCAGGTGGATACGCTCAAATATGCTGAGTACAACCACTATTTTTTTCTTTTTTTTTAGGAAAAGAGAAAATTTGCTATAACAGAACACTCGTGTTAAAACGTATGGGTCCTACATTAGAAATGCAACAACAAAAGAAGAATTTTGACTCGAAATGGAGATTAGATCTCGTCTGAGACGAGTCATCGGAGCGAAATATCGATGGGGCAGCTCCTAGACGCGCGGCGTATAGCGTTGGGTTATTCAACGTCCGCACGGTGGATGAAAGTTATTGATTTATCGATTGGTTCGTCAAGCGATTAGGAGGGTCTGTTGATTAATAGTCGACGTATGCCACAAGATAAACTGACGTACTGACGTTCGTCGACTTCTTGTTTTTCCTCTTCTTCTTCTCACTCGGCCCCGCGACCGCCTGTGTTCTCCCCTTCCATCCCCCCGCTCACGAATAACTCGCGTCATGTAAGTCATTTGTACGAGAGTCGAACCTTTAACGACCGTGTCTCGCAAGACGATCGATGTTTTTGCTATTCGTGCACTCGCCGTTCACCTCAAGAACCTCCGCGAAATGCATTCGGAAATTATTTTCGAACGCAGATTTCTTTTACTGTTGTTATTCTCGCGAGGAAGATAAAAAATATATTTTCTTACGGGGGAAAAATCGACATCTTCTATTGTAAGACACAGCAATATTTTTCCTACACGTCTTAAAGATTTCATTTCTCGAATGTATGATAGTCCAAAAACACTTACAGTTTTATGTGTAAATGAATATAGCCAATAATATTTCACGTAATCTGATTTTTAGACGTATATATATAATCAGATAAAAGCCTAAGTAAAAAGCAATAGAATTCTCGAAATTTTCTTAAGCGCGAAGCGCTCGTATCGTTCGCGCATCACGATTGACTTTCCGAAGTAGTTCTTAGAGAAACGCGCAAGGTGGTCGACGCTCGCCGCGTACGTCGTTCCGTACCGTAATATCATTCCCGTCAAGTTTTAACGCGTTAAAGCGTGGAAGGAGTTACCATCCGGAGCCATCTCGAGTGGCTCATTTGCTGTCGTTGCTGTCGTTTGCTGCCGTCGGCGAGGCCACCGGTGGCTCGAAATCCATTAACGTTTGCTGCGCGCTCAGGAGGCCGACCAATAAATTTTATTAATACATTCGTGGCAGGGCAATAACGACAGGCGGCATTGTGCGTGAACGGACTCCGAGAGAGTGGACGAACTCTCTCTCTCTTTCTCTCTCTCTCTCTCTCAACTGTAAAGCCCGCAAGTGGCGATAATGGTAGCGTTTTGCGGTGACCGGTAAACCACTCCGCCTTCCGGGATCTTGGTGGTCAGCCGGAGCGCTAGAGAACACGACTAATGCATTTGCAGCATCAAAGTGACAGCGGTAGCGACTACCAGACACACATCGGTACTTTGTACCCGAAGAAAGTCCGATCCGTGACTTTTATTCTTGCGTAGTAATTGTTACGTCACGCACCTTTGAATGACCTGCTATCGCCAATCGATTAAGGGCTGATTATGCCTATATTGCTTGGAAATTTATTTTGATGAAACAAAATCTTCTTTCTCTGCGTCGTTTATTGGATTACGACCGAAAAAGGATCACTATTGTTCAATATTTGAATCGATATACCATCTTTAGATGAGAATTTCTGAAAACTTTAGTATGATTCGAGCGTTAATTTGCTATAAAGCGAATGGTCCATCCTAGTCTATTGTAAAGTCTATTTGTAAGATTAATCCATCATCAGATTAAATCATTGACTTATGGATACATACACGCCGCTATATAACCGCTGTCCATATATTTCTCTAGAAATAATGGATGAATAGCGGCCCCTGATAATTTTTGTATAACGAGATACCATTTAAATATCAAATTTGAGCTCGTCCGCATGGCCGCGTCTATACCAACGTGGTTCCCTCGGGAACCATGATCGTTTTCCAATCTGGCGGACGCCTTATTACAGACTGAGCCGGTCAGGCTGGACGCCATACGGTTGCACGTGTCTACGCTACGAGGGAAGAGAAGAAGAACCTTACCGGGTATGTATCCATCGGCCAACCAACGGCAGCCGGCGGGCTCCTGGTCGTCGTACCGCAAGAAGAGGAGTCTTGAGACGCGAGAGGAGTTATGGAGAAGCCGCGGCGACGGCGGCAACGGCGGCGGGAGAGAGAGAGAGAGAGAAAGAGAGAAAGAGCGAGGGGGGATACCGGAGAGAGGCTGGGGCCCGCGCGTATGATATTAAACACTATAATTATTATTTAAATTCCAGTAGGATGGCTCCCGGTGTTGCGGCTCCCTCCTCTTCGTCTCTTTCCCCCCTTTCTCATCGTACCTCCCTCTTTCTCTTACGCGCGTTCCGTTTCTCTCCGTATCGCAGCTCCATCCTCCCTCTTGCGCCTTGCATCTTTTTCTCCCCCTCCCCCCTTGTGCCGTCGTATGGCTGCGCAGCCACGCGCTTTTTGCTCTCGTATACCGGTCGCCCCTCGTCGACCGATCCTTTTGCTTTTTCGAAGTCGCTTTGCTCTTGCTCCGCCCGCGCGTAGGCGCGACTCTCTCGGTCGAGCTTCGAGACCGAGACGAGAAAGAACGGTCGCAACCATAGACCCGATCTTATAGCCATTGCCACCATGAGATGGTTTATTGCCGGGACCTGACCCCATGTAATCACTATAAACTATACCTTCCTCTCGGGGAGGGCCCTTTCTCCCGTACCCACGTGTTCGTATCAGGTGCCATTACGCGCAGCGCGGGAGGCCCGTCCCCCTTCTTTTTTCTTCTCCCGTATTATCATCCTTTGCTTTATCTCTCCCACTCTCTTTTATATCATTCTTTCGATTTGCCTTTTCTAATTTTTAGGAAATTTTTGCGATGTACCGAGATCTCTTTGTTGCATGTCCATGATTATTTTCACAATTACGGAACAATCTAAGGATATAATTGTCTATTGCTTTGCAATATTCTCTAACCGAGTTTAATATGGATATAAAAACTAAAATGGAGGAACTCTAGACAGGATAAATTTTATTTTACACTTTCATGCGAGGTAAACGTGAAGCGTAACATATATAGATATCACAGCGCGTTTTTATAATTTCTGAAGAAATGCGTCATAATCTACCTCCTTTTCCCGCTGTCTCTTTTCTCATTGTCTGAAATAAATAAATTCTTACCTGACTTTGCCATTCCTCTTATACTCAAGTATTTTTCATCTCGGGAAACACAACCGGACAGTTAACGGATGTGTGTTCGAGCACGGGGAGGGTCTAGAGCGTTCTCCTCTCAACTCGGTGCCTCCGACTTCGATGCAAATAATCTTCTTCCTCTCATGACCGAAGAAAAACAATGCGCCGGATTCAATACCGGTAGCGAGTCTGAGCCGAGATCGTGCGTTGTGGGTGGGCCTCTTTCTCTCTCGAGAGAGGAACGATAGCAGCAGCACCGGCGGCGGCAACGGCATCGAGAGAGCTGCAGGGGCAGCATCGCCCCTCGGTTTCACGGTCTCGTGGAGCTGGCGGCTACGTTGGCTCTTATGGGAACGCGATAGATCCGATAAAGATGCACGCACACCAAAATCTGGTTGGTTACGCATTTTTTAAAGCCGCCCCGTGACCGCCTGAACGGCGCGGCCGCGTTCTCCATTCTGGACACGCGAAATTGTTATTTTGATGCGGTTTATCATCGATCCTCGAATCTCTCGCGGCCACATTATGTTCGGAACGTTTATAATGCACCAGCGGCAGAAATGATTTATACGTAACGCCAGGTACGAACGATATATACCGATGTGAGAGAAGCTTTATGGGGGTAGCGTAGTAGCTACTGCTGAAACGATTCCTCCGCGGTGGAGACCTCCGCACGGGCTTGTTATTATTTGTACTATTGTTGGCTCGTGACTTGCAACCCGGGCCTTACCCACGAGCCAGCCGCTCGCTGGCTCGACTCGTCGGCCCGCCCACAAGAAAACAAACATCGATGTATTGCCGACCGTCTCCGCCACGTTTCCTTCCTGGCGTCGATGATGGTGGCACACACAAGCCATGTAGTTTCTACATCTAGCATTTTATCAAGTACGACAGTAGTCTCGTCGCGGTCGAATAAGTTAACGTTCATGGTTATAAATTGAAATGTATCAGGTACATTTTAAGTGCCGATCATGTTTTGCGGTTTTCACGGTCGTTGACTGGGCACGTGTGGTTCGCTAAAGGGATTGCGACGCGTATCGGCGATTTGATAAGGATCAAGGACAGCGTTGAATTCTGAACGACGTCGAAAGAATGATTCGCTCTCGGTCTCGCAGCGGCTGACACACATTTGCAGCGGCAGTAACCCGTTTAGGAATTAACGCGGCAGTCATTACTAACTTTGTCGTATTGGGACATTCGCCAAGCGGCAAGTCGAGGATCGTCGACGGTGATGGAAAACACGTGTTCACGAACCGATCGCTCGTCCGTCCGATTAGATCGTGAGAAAACGCGCCAGTTAAGTCGATACGAACGCACAGACGTCCATGGAAAAGTCCTGCGCCGCTGATGACGATCCTGGTCGTCCTCGATCGATCCGCCCGTATGGTCGATCGTCGATCGTAGGCTCCTCCGATATCTCGATCGGCGATTGCTTAGACCTCACTCCGCGGCAGTTCGTTCGTTGCCTAATGGTGGGATCGGTAAGGAGCGATTAAATCGCAGATTCCTTATCTCGCCTTACGGTTTCCACCCTGCTCCCTGGGCGGGAAGTGCCCCGAGGCGTGTACGAAGACGCGGCCCGTACTTTCCCCTCATCCTCCCTTCGCGCCGTCGACGTTTTTCGAGCCGGGTATACTATACGTACCTCGGTGCAGAGGCGCGTCATTATACTCACGTCACTCAAAAGCTCTTCTTCTTCTGCCCTGCCGGGGTCCGGAGTTATGAGAAACACGAGCCGCGAGGTAACCGCTGCTGCCGCCACCGCCTCGGTCGGCATCTCTTCTTCTTCTTCTTCTTCACCTCCTCCTCCTTCTTTGCTTCCTCCCCTCCCGCCTTCGCCGTCTCTTCCTCTCACCGTCAGATCACCCGTCCGCAGCGTCCGCTCCTCGAACAATCATTTATAACCGCGCACGATAATTCGTGCAACGTGTCCCCGAACAAAAACCGCGATCGATAGAGGTGCCAGATAGGCAAAGGGACGCGCTCCTGTCCCGCGGTCGATCGTACTTACAATGAGCCACAGCGACACAGCGTCTTCAGCATCGGAGCCAAGTCTTATCTCACTTTCTTTTTTGACGATCGATCTCGATTTTCGCTCGGCTTCGTTCAGGATTGGATATGATCGTCGCTATTGATCGAATCGATTTTTCATGTGTCCAAAATTACTTTGTTTAATAATTCACATTTGTGCCAGCAAATTTGTTTCTAATATTTCTTCGAAGTACCTAAGATAAACGCACATATGTATCAGTAATAAAAAAAATAATTTTTTTCACGTATGTTTTATAAAAATTGTATAAACGCAAATCAACAGTCATCTTCGAATCAATATTAAACATTTGTGCTTTCGCTTGACACGCGTCGGAATTCATGGAAAGGCATCTCTTCCTCTTGGCGCGTGATAATTGTTGAAATAAGGGGAACCGGTGTGGCGATATGTGTCTACTATTAAGGTGCAAAAGGAAAGTCCCGGGCTGGTGCGTTGCGTAGGCGAATCGGGAGTGCAAGGCCCACGACAAGGCCTCGCCCTTTCCTCGGCACCGTCTAACGCCATTCTTTTCACTCGAGCTTCCCCCGCTTCATCCGGCCGCATGTACCCACTAACCCATAATTAGAGGCTTTCGTAAATTATATGCGCGAACGTGTGTCCCCTCGGTAAAATATCGGCTTAATAATAACAGTTGGAGAGCACGGCAATTATCAGAACCCCTGAGGAGCGAGAAGAGAGAGTGAAAGAGAGAGAGTCTCTGATGTTCTTTTGTCTCCTCCTCTTCCTCCTCCGCGTGGAATTCCTATTTATATCGCATATGATACTATCTCTGGAATTAATACAAAGCGAGTACATTTATTGTAACCAAATTTTGCGAATAGATCTCTTTTATAGACTAAATATACAGCATCTATCTTGTGAGATAGATTGAACCACATTCTGACTGTACGCACTTAATAGACTCGATAGGTACGAACGTCGATGCGTTATGAGAGCGTACGTGCTATTTAAGCGAGAATAGAGACTCCTCGGATCTCTTCTGGTATCAGATTGCAAGAAGAGTCAAGTCTGGGTGGAGAGAAGCTCTCTTAGTGGCATGTCTGCTGTTTTGCCAGTTATAATTATACAAGCTCGTTCTTCGTGTGGACGATCGTGTGGCACAGCGTTCGTTCGTTCGGTACGCACAGCCACGGGTTCTTAAGGGCGGCCATAATGCGCGACCGGGTACAGTGGCTTTTTATTGGCTAATTGGTAATTAAGCCAGGTTAAACAGCGGGCAGCCAACGCTTTCTTGCCCGCCTCGAGTCGTTCTGCGACTCGCTAATTTAATTTGCGGTTTCGTCGCGTTTGTTCGTCCATACCTGAGGAGCCGAACGGACGGCGGGGGCTGCTCGTTTGCGTTGCTACCGTTTGTTTCTAATCTTCCGGGCAAGCGGTCGTATGCCCTGAAGAATACTTACAACTGTATGCCGAATCTAAATTTCACGCTGAAGTTGACGAATATTTCAAAGATAAATTTGCAATTCTAAGTTGAATCTCGAATTAGCTATTTGTATATCCTAACTGTAATTTGATAGAGCTGAAACTATATATGAAATTAAGTAATACGAAATTAAGATAGAAATATGTTTTTAGACCTGTAGTTAATGGTATTGCGTTGTCTGCCTCTATTGTCATGCCTCACAAAGCTACAAACGTGCAGCGACACGTGCCTTGTCCGTCTAAAGATTAGAACTCTGGAAGCCACAGAGGTTTTATGAACCTCGCTCTCGACTCTTTGAGAGCTGTCGTTCGCGAGAACCGAGCGACGTGTATACACCGGTACGCTCTTGTGAGAGAGGAGAGGGGGTGCACCCCGAGGGCACGAAAAACAGGCCTGGCACTGATTTGTCGACGAGATTAGACAATTTGTAAACACGCCGTGCCGGGTGTACCGGGTGACCTGTCTCTGAACCCGTCGCTCGGCCCTACCTCTCTCTTTCTCTCGCTCTGTCCCCACACTTCCTCTCCCTCTGACCGTGAAGAAACCCGTCGCCGTAATTTCGAATGCATTCACCCTGGTTCACCCATTCACTCTTTTCCATTCATATCGGTCTTTCCTTCGTACGCACCGACTGCGAACACGATGACGCCGTGGAATCGAGAGATCGTGATTACGAAGAGGTGGAGAGGAGCACGGGAAGGAGACGGAGGAGACAAGACGGTGGGCCACAATGCGACCGCGGTCGCACCGGAGGTCAGGTTGAGTCGGTCGCGGGGAACGGACGCGGACGTGTAGGACGGCGTGGCTCTTATCGATACTGACGAGCGATGAGGTCGCCGTGTAGTCGGGGCGGAGGGCCACGGAAAACACGGAGGAGGTCCCAGACACGGTTTCTTCATTCAAGGATGCACCTTGCCACACCTCCACCGCCGAAGAAGTCTGCCGATGAAGAAAATAAACCGGATGTGGCGTTGTCAGGCGTCCAAGAGGCATCTCTGCTCGCTCTTTCGTGGTCGACGTGACTTTCGTCATTTTATATATTAATGTGTGTGTGTGTGTGTGTGTATATATATATATATATATATATAACATTAATCTCCTTTAATATCATCTCGCTGTTTTTCGTCACTTAATTATTAATATCATATTTATTTTGACTATGTAAGAGAAAAGAGATAATGGGTACAAAGGCGTATTTGGATGTTTGTTTTTTCATCACGTAGAATTAATTAAAGCCCCCTTTCGAGAGAATGTGTCTTGTCTTCCTTTCGGTTTCTCCGTCTCTGGCTTCACCCTTCGCTTCCCCTCTGTGGCGCACGGCGAGATGTATGTATCTATGTGTTAGGGCAGTGACTTCAGACTTGCCTAACCACACGAGGACACATCGACTCTCCTCGCGCCCACGCGCAGAAAAAGCCACGGAACCCCCTTTGTTCCCTCCTCTCTTTGTCGTTAAACAATGAAACGCACGGGGGACCTCTAATAACCTCGGCTCACGGCACACGCAGGTATAAGCAGGTAGTGCCGGCGCACCGTTGCAAGGTACGATGTGTAGGTCGCGGTGTCGACTATGGAAGACAAATTATAATGAACGACGGCAGCGGCGACGAGACAATCCGCGCATTGCGGCGTCCCGCGAGGAGATGTGAAAGTATTTCTACACTCGAGCAATGTCTCCGATGAGAGGAGGAGGGTACGTTATCGAGGAGAGAGAAAAACGGAATGAGTCACTTGCGGCAATTGGAACGTCACGTCCGGCCGGGACGCGTGTCTGAAGCCGAGGCAAAGTCATTTCGTACGTAACGGTGGCTGTGTTTCGCTCCGGGTTATCAATGGTCGCCGATGACACGCGAGATCCATTTTGTATTCCAATAAAAGCGACGGCGGAACGTCGCTCCTTATAATTCGGCGGATCTAATGGTGTCGGAAGACGAGAGCGGAGAGCACAATCTCCGCGCGGAACAAAAGAGAAGAACAAGGGAGGGAAGGGACACGAGGAGAGTTCTCCACGGCCGGGCCGGCTCGAGAGATCGGACTCGTGACCCGGCCCTTTTCGTTCCTGGCACATTGATTCTATGGAGTGACGGATGGTTCGGGGTCGAAGGAGGTCACGGTGGCGCCTCTCGGTCCCCTCCTTCCATCATTCCTCGCGTTCAGCCCTCGGTGTTTAGTTTAGGTTCATTCTGTCTCGTATACTTTGCCTTTTTCGTCGGTACATATCTTGGCTAGGCTTTGCCTCGTATCTCATCTCAAAGGGAAACGCAAATAACTCGAGATCATGGCGGTACTAGGTACTTGGCCGTGGGTTTCGAGTGTTATTATAGTGATCGCGCGATAATCGTACATATAATTCATACAAGGAAATTCAAGTATCGGGCTAACGGGAGATTCGCTGCTTTGATACCTTTGAAGTACTCTTACATCCTTAAGCCACGTAATGGAAACGTAATTGATATAATAATGAACAAAATATACATGCTTATGCGCGTGGAAATATTTGATTTGCGATAACCTTGCAACATAAAGCGGCAGTCAGCGGTGATTTTTTTACCGACGTTCTCTTCCAAAATACGTCGCAACGTGTTTATAATCGTAACATAACCGAGGAATATCTGAAACACGATGCCGCAACGGAACAACAGCGGGGGAAGAATCCGAAAGATGATGTCACGTGAAGTAGGGGCAGCATGCACGACTGCCGTTCCCGATGGAAAAATTAATAGAATAATCATTTTACTGAACCACTCGCTACCAATCTTTGTTTCTTCTCTCTCGCACGCGTATATTGTGACTCCAAAGAGTTTCGTATACCGAGATTTTTGTTTGAGGAACGGACGGGTGGAATGGAAAATATAGCTACCCCGCCAACCCTCTCGTCCTCCGCGAAAGAGACTACCGTCGCCTTTCGGGATAAGAGAGAGCTTTATGCGCTTAAGCATCCCCGCTAAGATTTGTCACGAGCTGGTTCGCCCGGCCGAGCCACCATCTCTCCGTGCCTTGATAAGGAGAGCCGGGACTTCGTAAAGCGGTCCGCAGACAACGCCGTAACTTCCTGCGCTCGTAATTTTCTTTTACATTTTACATCCTTGACAATGTTTGGCAATACGACGTTGTTTTAACGCTAAGAGAGATCAAGTTTCGTCGATCGCTTGCATTTATTTAAGATTGAAGTAACAATCTAATTATGGATTGTCATAATGATAAGGACAGAATAATTTTTTTAGAGGAATTATTTAGCTTTAAAAGCCTTGTCGGAAACTTTCTCGTTGTCGAGCGAAAATAAGTCTCGATAAATTCATGGGAATGCCGCGATTGATGTAATTTTTTTTGCCAATTCTGCTGTCGTTTCCTTAAACGCATGAGATCCGATATGTCGCCGGTAACATATACCGTTCGGCTGTATAAATTTTACGACGACGTTTTCCTGGCTTCGAAGTAGGCAAATCGCGCGAGTACGAAGAGCTTGACAGCTGATGGTCAAAAACCCACATTGATGGCGATGGTGAGATTCATAGCCGTCAAACGAACCGATAGCTCGTAGGCAGGCCGTAAAACTGCGCTAAAACGGGAATGATGCGTCGTGGTTTGCAACTTCTATTTCGAGACGCGACCCCGGAAACGAACCAAGTGGCAAAAGGCGAGGCTTCTCGCTTTCTTCCTTGCTTTATCTCTCTCTAAAACCGTTACAGCGCATCGCACCATGCATTGTGTCAAACGGTATTATTACATCGACCTGCCAGTACAGTGTTTTAAGAAAAAAATCGCGAGGAACGAGCTGCATTCGTCTCCCCGTTACGCACTCTCTTTAATTATCTTTTCCTTACTTTTCTTTTGTTATCAGGAAAGATTATGTAGACATTTCAGCATACTTTATTTTAACTCCAAATTACCGCGATAAAAATTGTTTACTTGAAACTCTAATGGTGGGAAAACCGCTCAGGCTTAATGGGTTCGAACTTATTCCTTGGTTAGCAAAGGAGTTGATACTCGTGGTTACGAAATGCGTCCAGTTCTAGATCGCGAATAACGCCATGCGTTATTAATAGCGCGTATCGATTGCAGAAACCAGTTTTTGCTTAAACAACACGCGGCGCGCAATGTCCGCGGGAGTTAACTCTAAATCGTATTCCGGTCTAATAAATTTCCCCACCACAGGGGAAGATCCCGTGCGCTAGCGGAACTGGTATACCCCGCGGCGGGCTGCTATCTGACAACGTGTTTTCATATGTTAAAGACACGATCCCGTGGAAGGAGACGTTACGCGGCGACGGGTAGTTGCTAGAGACCAATCCTGCTCCTTTCTTTTCTCTCCCGGGCGATAAAGCGTCCGTGGAACGAAACGAAGGAACGACAGTTCTACATATTGGCTGGTATCTCCGGCCATTTATCTCCGAATTCATTACTGCCTAGCTGATGCAGCGCGACCGTGCATCGTGTGTATACCCCTGCCGGAAAAGGACCATGGACCGAACGAATCCCTCGGTTCGCTCGATGGCCTCTCCTCCCCCTCGGTCCCGAGACGCGTTTTCTTTTCTCGAGGAATCCACTTTGTATTAGCAGCTGACAAGCTGTCGAAACAAATGTACCCCCGAAGTCGTTTCTTTTCCTTCGGACGATAATTATCAACGATGTTGACATAAATTATTAGATCTGCGTAAATGAAAATATTTAGTCCAATAAAAGAAGCTAAATTATAAGTCTGACTCGATACAAAATGAAGATAATTAACCCTATGAAAATTGAAATTCTTGGCTCTTCCCATTTTCTTAACAAGTCGACGTGATCTAGAATATTAATACATTGAAAGGAACAAGAATAAAGCAATTATTAAAGAGCGTGTCGTGTAGAAGATAATGCTTTCTGCAATCAGTTGCGTTGACATCCGTTCGTTGGCGATTACGATCCGGATTCTGTAATGTGATTGTTATTAAGAGCTACATTACTCGGTGGGTTTAATCTCTTCGCTGCGCCCGAGGAAGATCGTCTCGTTTAAATACTCTTTCGCGACTCTCTCGTCGTGAGCGATTTATCATTCTGGCCGCGCTAGTCGCACTTCGGCCAAGGTCTCTCCTTTAGGCTCCCGTCTTCTTCTTATCCCTCTCTTTCTATTCTCTCTGAAACTAAAATTTGAACGACCTTGAGTTTGTGACATGATTTTGCAAACCGACTCTCGCTCTCAAAGATTCTTTGACAGCTAATATGCCGCGGAATCGGAAAGAAAAGTTTGTTTTCGATTTATATTCGTTATGCAACATACTTAACTCTAACCTGCTATAATTCTCGATCACAGTTCTCTTGCATTCGGAGGCGTGTCATTGAATCGGAATCGCCGCGGCATATCATCGCGCAATGCATTTATAGCGCTCGTGGAGACGGCCGATTTAGCTTGGCACGTTCCGGCGATATTTATCTCGAGGGCGATTACGTGAAATACGCGCGGGGTCGCGGGAAACACTTATTACCACGAAAACATATGTAAATCCCTTCCCCGAGACGTTGTCGATGTTGGATACTCTCCCTTCGCTTCATTGTTTCGGGCGACTTTTTTCCACTTACAATCGCCGTGCCATCCTGTAGCCCCCTTGCGCCATTCCCGCCGCTCGCATTCGCCGTTCCTCACTCCGGCCGCGCGGCATCGCCATCGGATATACGGCACATACGGGGGTCGTTATGTTTTATGGCTAATTGTTTTATTATCTTTGACATATTTCCAGTTTACGGCCGCGGCTCGGCGTTTTGCTTCATGGCTGTCTATTGTACGTGATGAACGTCGCTTTATGTGCCACCCTGGATTATACCTCGGCCTACGTCCGTCCGGCTCGTGTTTTATCCGCGAGATGTTCGTCGTATCGAATATGATAAGCGGAACTTTCTCATGGCAAAAAAGAAATCTGTACTTTCGCGTCATCTCGTGGAAAAAAATACCTACTATTTGATTTTCGCGATGTAAAAATGTTATAGATTGCCTTTTTATTTTTTTTTCAACGTTCTATGCTCTTTAAAACGATCATTTGATTTAATTCGATTAAAATTACAAAAATGTAATTAATATTTGATTAAATTTATCAAAAATGTGAGAGATTCTATTATTTCCACAAGAATAACTTGTAGAAAAATGCGTGTCAGGAAACGCTGAGTTTCCTGGATCGATGGTATTTCGGGATCGGGGATATTTCCGCTGCGTGTCATTCTCCATTCCATCAGGCTCGTCTCGCATTCCTACGCCGAAAGGACATCTATCACATCTTCGACATCCGCAATTGAGCGTGTTGCATGTCGGTGAGAAGTCTGACCAACGACGAGCAAAGACAGACGGAAAGACGTGCGGCGTCGAGAAAACGAGGAGGGCGAAAAGAGGACAAAGTCCACGATAAACGAGGATACGTACACGTTGGAAATTCTTTTTGGTTTAGGTATGCCAATATATCGCCTTCCATCGTCACCCCTCCGGCCACCTCCGGGATACGTGACTCCCTGTAAGAATGCACCCACCGTCCCGTCCGATCGCGATCGCGCCAAACTGCTGGGGTTAAAATAAATAATGTCCACGTTCCGTCAAAATCGAGTCGATACGTGAATTCCTGTCTAAACTAACCCCAACTTATCAGCCTACGATCCTCGGGATTGTGAGTATAAAGCCAGCGGCACACGGAGCATGTTTTCCTGCTGGATTGCTTGCGACCTAGTAAATTACTTGAAATCTTGAGTGCTGAGTGATGCAATTATAGTAATTGACTAGATTGCAAGCAATCCAGCAGGAAAACATGCACCGTGTGCCACTGGCTTAAACACTCGATTTTGGCGTAAATTCTCGATTGTGATAGATTCTGGGCGTATAAATAAAATGTTATTAACCCTGTTGTTATTATTTTTGTAGAGAAAATGTTCCAAGTTATAATGTTAAATTTAATATACAAACAAAAATTAATTTCTTCACGATGAGAAAAAATATACTGTACCTAAAATGTTATTTAAGAATTGATTATACTTTCTCTTCGTGAAAAACAGCCGAGCTGACCCTTTCCTTGTGAGAAAAAATCGTTTCTTTGAAGGGCTCGGTTGGAAAACTCACGGCAGATTCGCTGCCGAAGGATATTCCAGGAAGGTCGAAGTGTTCCATAAGCCCGTTGACTCTCGGCTCATATAAATCAATGTCTCTCCGTGGCACACCGCGCATATAACACCGTAATGTCGTCCAAAGGCCTCGATATATTCGCAGGAGGGTCGCGCCCACGGACTTCGAGGTCATTCCTACATACATCACTGACGTTGTCAACTCAATTCTCCTTCTTGCGTACTCAACTTTCATCCGGCTGTTCACGGTAGTCAAGTGAATTCCGTAACCAATTTATTCGCGAACGTAACAACATCGATTCTCTTTCAGTACTTATAGCTGCAAATAAACATAAACTGATAGATTTTTAAACAAACATTT
This sequence comes from Temnothorax curvispinosus, assembly GCF_003070985.1. Classification (NCBI taxonomy): domain Eukaryota; kingdom Metazoa; phylum Arthropoda; class Insecta; order Hymenoptera; family Formicidae; genus Temnothorax; species Temnothorax curvispinosus. Next base: position 245,145 of record NW_020226364.1, on the reverse strand, counting down.
AACAACTACTTCAGAACAAAACGGACAACAAAAATTTCATAAATGACTAATTTATTCAATCTGTAAAGCATTATCCACAAAGTATCGGCTATATCGAAATATTCATGCTTACTTTGACCGAAAGTAGGAGCTTCTTCCTTCTCATGCACAGGGGTGGTTTTATTTAAAAAAAAATACAAGCTTGAAGCACTGAATTGATCGCGTAGATTTGACAGTTTCGGAATCGAAGTCGTTGCGGCGTGTCGTGGGCCGTTGGATTTCAGAATGGTGCGTGAGCGCGCGACGAGGGTGGAACAAAGCGAGGGTGTTGAACACAACTGATGTTCACTTATTGGCGGCGTGTCTGCCGGCATGGTGCAGTTACTCATGGACCGCAGACGCGCGCGCCGGTGGATTCTACTTCCTTCTTTCTCTCGTGCGTGTACATGTGTGTGTGATGTGAGTCCGTGAAACGCGAGTGTGGATATGTATGTGTGTGTGTGTGTGTGTGTGTGTGTGTGTGTGTGCGTCTGTACGTAGAGGCCGGAGGGTCGTGAAACAGGTGGTGCCAAAACCGCGGTCGTGGGCTGTAGCTGTCAAATATTGCGGTTACTTTAAAAATCGATCGAATCCCCCGCACCCTTAGTTCCCTTCTTCTCGGCGAACAAGGCGCGCTGTCTACTTCCTTTTGCGAAGGATTCGAAAATACAGCTACAGCTGGGAAGAATATCCTATCGCAAAAGAAAGTATCATGTCCAATAACTTCATTTTTGGAAAGGCTCAAACATGTTTAGCTTACAAATATACTCTGTAAATGAGAGTTTCTTTTCGTCTTCATTATCGTAACAATAAGAGGATGCATTATGATTAATAATAAATTGAATAGTCCGAAACTTACATGTTTTCTTCGAAAACATAATGTTTTCATAGTGTATAACATAAAAACTGCGAAATTGTAGGAAGTGAAGATCGTTTATGGCGGGATTTATTGGGATTTAATCTCACAAACATTTTATCTCGATGCATTTCTAAGATAATAGTCCTTTCCGTGAAAAAATAGGGTGACCTTGGGTTCGTAATACCCTTCGGACACTCATTAGATAATTTAAGACACGTTATATCCCAATTCGCCGGTCTATTATCTGAAACTACATCGGCTTCTTGGAAGAAACGCTTCTTCTCTCCGGACTCAACAGCTATTGAATAATATAACGACCTGCAACCCCATCCTCGCATAATAAAGATTCGCCCAGAGCATCGCTGCGCTTTTGCCTTGTTTTAGCGGAATGACGAAATTCATCATAGCCACGAAAGGACGATCAAGCTTAATTCCTTTAATCGCGCCTCCTTCAAAAATGCCTCCCCTCTGTCCGCCCTATATGTAATGGACTCTTATTTTTTTTTTTATTTCACAATGCACGCGTAAAATAATAACTACGGTAGAAATGTCAGTCCGTTCTCCCCATAAAACCCATAAGACCTGGGCATCTGATTTTACTTACTTAACCCACAACTAATAATAAAATTTGATAATATTAATATTCAATAATAATAATGTCTATTTTTGTAACTTATATATGTTCGCAAAACTGAGTATTATGTGCTATTATCTCACTCTTTTCAGTGTAATCTCCTTTTATCGATGAGACGTCCGAAGGAGGACATGCCGCAATCGTTTCTAAGAGTCTAAGCAATTTGTATAATCTTTATTGAGAGACACTGGTGGCACTGTGCCCGCGAGGCACAACGGGCCCCGATTTAGTTGGCTCAGGGGGTTGTTGCTGTGGTCGAGGTGGATCCACGGCACCATCCCCGCTCTCTCGCTTCTTGCTCTCCCGATCCTCCTTTTTTTCTCTCGTGCCCTCTTCCTCCCTCTTTGCCCGCAGACCGCCAGACACGTAATAACACGTTACGTGGCTGCCAGGGACCGCAGGGCCCAAAAACGTCGAAACCGAAAACACAGCACACACACGCCCGGTCTAAACAGCACTCTATGAGGGGCCGTGCTTGAAGCACAGGGACACCGACACCTAATAACCCCTAATCTAGCGGGATCCCATAACTGGGCCTAACTAAATGCTATTTCGTACGTGCGTACGCGCGTCGTGAGTGCCACGGAGTGCCACGGACAGCTCATCGGACTATGCAGAAACTTTTTTCAGCCCCATCATATAATTGATTCTATACGTTTAATTATAGGTGTTCGATACTTTTAATGTGGTCCCGTTGCGCATTCAGCTGTGAAACGCAATGTCCAATCGAGCGATGATTTTTCGAGTGTGAAAATTGATTATTGGGTAATACGATGAGATAATAAGCAGATAAAAATCGACTCGTCATGATTTTAGGTAATTACTTTTCCGTAAAAAAAAAACATGGCAAAAAAACAATGCGAGTTATCTAAAATTAATTAACTGTAACATGATTTGCTATGAAAATAATTTAAAGACTAAGTGTAAGGCATTTTTCATAAATAATTCATTTTTCAACAGACAATCTAGATCTATGTATGAAAGTGAAAGGGCGTTCGATGTAATGCGCTAATGTACACTTCTCCCCTCGCTATATACTTACCTTTTTTCTTTTATTAATTCTGCCACGGAAACAAGTTGGGCGTGCTGGCGAGTAGCGCGACGATGCAATCCTTCACTTTGAAAAGATCGACAGAGGCACAAGATAAGAGGCTCCGGTAATAACGAAGTAAGTAGGCCTCGTAAGTAGGACAGGTGTCCGCGTGATAAAGCCCATACGACATCCGAAAGTTATGCGCCGGCACGCACGCGTTTCCGCAAAATAAAAAAGGGCGTCGTATAAAGGAGCGAGGAGAAGAGAAGGAGCGCGAGCTACACATGATCCTTTGTCATCCGGTAGGCAATCGGGAGCGCCGTGATAAATGGTAAACATTAGAACGGGGGTTCCGATCGTCGAACCGATCCCTCGCGCGCTGAACTCTTCCCCGAGGAAATCGCGCAATCTCGCGCGAAAGAATCTCGAAGCGATAAGGATCGGAGTAAATAGTCAGAGATCCGTTTTCTTTCCGATTGGATTACTTATTTCGCGCGATGCAGTCTGCGATGTGGAATAGCGAGTTTTGCGAGCAATATCACCAGGAACGGTGATACGAGTGTGTGTCCCACGGGAAGTGAAGTTCTCACTGTGGTTTTTAAATCTTTTTATAAAATCTATTATTCGCGAATACAACAAAATACAGCTTATATTTCTAAATAAATCCATGATAATGTTAATTTGTATATTCGTTTATGTGTTTCACCACCATCGTTTGTTTTTTTATAAATGAGTAGTGCATGCGCTTCTTTACGAGATTTATTCGCCAATTTTCTAGATTACCTAGTTACGCTTATACGCGTTAGGAGCGCGGCATCACCGACATCTCCAGCCGAGTCTCGAGAATCGCGTGCTCCTACTTCGAATAAAAGATGAAGAATGATGAAAAACCACAAACGCCCTTCAGCCGCCTTAATTCCCTCGTTTAACGCGGCGTTCCCCAAGGGAATCTCTCCGCGTATATTTTTTTTCATATATTTTTTATGGCTAGAGAGGAAAAAATGCGTAGTAGCATTCAACGTAGTGCGAGTGTAGTTTCTGCGCTTCTTTGTAGCTTTTGATCTTCGAATAGGGGGACTCGTTGACTGTTTAACATCGAATATTTTGGAGTGCTTTTGTTGTAGCTTGGACCGTAAAGACATTTTACAAAACAACTGAAGAATTTTTCACAGTATTTTAGTCAGAAGTACGAAATTTTCTATGAAAAAAATTGCAATGTTATTGATCAACTTTTCTCGGTTACGCAATGCGAAACGGCGCCGCGGCTCGACGATTTAAGGGCGAGAGCGTGGACCGCGGGCGAAATTATGCAAAGTGAATGAAGATAAAAATACACAATGGATAGGGCGCACGCGATATTACATATTACACGATGAAATCTTATTTATGAGCGCGGCGGTGGACCTACCCCGCTGGATGCGAGCAGCTCCAATATTTTACCTCATCGGTAAAATAAGAATTCATATCTAGACACGGTTCCTTTGTGTGACCGGTATTCTCCCTCTCCCACCTCTCTCTCTTTCTCTCTCTCCCCCTCTCCTGAGTTCCGGCGAGCCTGGAAAACTGCTCGAGCATTTTCGTAACTATGTCGTTGGACTTTCGTGCATCCAACGCCAAATTGACGCTTTCTTACGACCATGATGTAGACACGAAGAATTTAGACCGAAACATGCGATCCTGTACCAGCCGGCGGCGGCGACGGCGGTCGCCGTTCTTCCAAGAACACGTCGCAAGGTTCTTTAATTAATCCCGAAAAGGGACGGTCACCGCGGCCATCGCAATGAAACGGCTATCAGCGTACCGAGCGTCATTTGCATGAAAAATATTTTACGCGTCGTGAACTTTTTGCCTGACAATCCATATTCGCGAACATTCTGCAATATGGGATTAAAAAATTTGTGGAGTACCTTTTACGTATATTAATTTTAAATATCCATGCAATATTACTCTTGGAAGCGTTTTTTTTCCTCTCATCGCGTATTCACGTTTCGATAGTTTCTTTCTCTTTCAACATGAAATTCTCTCCCGCTCGCAGGCCAGCGGGAAGAGCGGGATCGTTTAATCTCCTCATAGAAAAATCGTCGCTTCCTTCCAGCGCGCGAACGTAACTGCAGCCGTATAGCTATGGCCTATAGCGAGCCATCCTTTTTGTACCGATGTGGCGGCCTAAGCGACGAGCTGCATTGTGCAAACACGTAGCGGCAATTATTATTATTTATTGCACATTTTGACCATAACCACCGACTTTTCTCGTCCTTTTCACTCCTTACCCGTCAACCACCCATTCGCCATGGGCGGTTACCAACTGCTGCGGCACAGTACCTGTCACTAAGCTCACAGATGTTATGCTCGGATAAAATCAATGCCGGCACAAGTCACCGCGCGCGATCGTTAGGAAAATTTATTTGCCACGGCGAAGAATGACGGTGTAGCATAAGGAATGACGCGTTAAAAAATAACTCGTCTTTGCAAAACGAGCAACGACAACCATATTAAGACGACGCGTAGATTTTTTCAGAATTTTTTGTGTATGATGATTTTATAGTACTATGATAATCACGTACAAAATGGTGATAAATTGGACTTTAAATTATTTTCGTTATTTGCTATACATTGAGTCCAATTGAAAAGATGTTTTTCGAAACGGCAGATACCTTAGTAACCTTGTGCTCTTTTGACATGTCTCTTTCGTCTTCATTTTTTTTTATTGAGTTGAAGAAGTCCTATGTGATTTGACTTAAGTAATCCGGAGTAGGATCAGGTCACGTGGTTAACCTTGGCCCCAAATAAATAATATCGGAAATCCTAACCCCTAACCCAGGCAACAGCCGTGAACTCTTGGCCGCGCAGTGCCATGTGCAAAGACTTCGCATTGTTCGCTCGCGCGTATTATTCTATGCCGCCGATTTTTCCTGTGCCGACTTCCGTTGTCGGGGTCATTCGACAGGAAACCGCTGCCCGAACGGATGATTCTTCGTTATGTTAATTGCGCCTGAAGTGGAATATCACAAGGGTCATATCTTTCGTTATATTTACTTCTCTGTGCTTGACTAGTAGCGAGATGTCTGATTTCTTAAATTTCTATTGAGTTTGCGGAAATTCACACACGTGGTAAAGATGAGATCTCATCTAGATAAGACTGTAGCGTGGAAAGCTATATATATTTCACAAAATATGACCTATATATATTTCACAAGACCTGAAACAAAACGTTTATTATTTGAAATTTTGTTTAATATTCAACATCTGATAATTAAGGTATGTTCGTTTTATTATCTTATAGATCGTTTATTTGTCGTGCCAAAGCTATAAGATTTAAAAAAATAAGAAGATTAAAATAGTAGATTGCATCCAATCAACCATCAAGCGAGCAATTTTGTAAAATTTAAACTCGCGTGTTTTTAATCGAGATGGTTTATATAACTTGAAATATAACTACCATGAATTTTTGTACTAATCACGAATAACCAAATTGTATGCAAAATGTTACGGTATTGTTGCTATTTTTAGAAGTAAGATAAAGATCTTGTTGCCTTACGCAGAAAGCTGATTTTAAAGTCATGTTAATATTTTAAATACAACCAGTTGCAATTCAATACCGTTTATGAATTTCTCGACAGAAATAGTGTAACATGATTAGCCAGAAAACAGATTTACTGATATAACGTGTACATGTGTATTTTTTTCAATTTCCGCTAAATCTCGATAAATAGCTTACTGATTATCGAACACAAAGCTTGTATTACTAAAGAAATAAATATCAAGATCACCTTGTCTACTTTGAACGATAAGTACATGAGAATATGGGCTTTTGACCTCGGGAAAACTTTGCCGGCGCAGATTAATCAAGTTTCGCGAGCTTAATCGTCATTGGGACAAATTACCGACAAGAAAGCTCTACCGCTTTAACGCATTAATTCGACGCGCGATCTCAAAGTTAGTCACCAACACCTTTCCATTCTTCCTTCCACAGTTTAATAAACCTAGTGACTTTGCTGCATGCAACATTAACCCAGGACGTGACCGACCGCTTATTCGTTCCTGTGGTTTTCGTCTATCTTCTCTCATCCATTTCGCTTTATTCACCCTCGCTATCGGGAATTTGCATTCTTAAGAAAAATCCACTATCCAGGTCATGTAGGCTACGTTATCACGGTTAATAGTTATTTGTTTGTTTAAAACGCGCGTGTCTCGTGTAAATTGGGACACAATTTCGGACACTTCACAATACTTTTCATATATAAAAGTTATCTTCGCCGGCTGTCCCGTGCTTGTTCTCGCAGCGTCAAAGCTGCCAAGTAGGAGTTTGCGCCGTCAAAGAGCTTAATTATAAAGGAGAAGAGTGACCTCGTTAACGAAATGACTTAGGCCAACCTTCGAGCTCCACGAATTTTCCACCCTTTTCGACGCGGCGAAAGAGCAAGTGCGAGCGAGATGGCAACCTGGTTTCGAATTAGGGTGATTTCGCCGCTTGCCTGGTGTTTCACAAGAATGTGTGCCTTGTTAATCCCACGGTATATTCCGCCCTGGCGGAATATCGTAATTATATTAGTCCGGGCGCGTCGAAATTTTCTCGCGAAATTCCATGCGGAAGGGTAGTCCCGGCCCTCCGATTCCTCGCTTTTTCCATGTCCAGCCGCGCTAATTTGCCGTCCAGTCTTCGTTATATAGCGCTGTTTAAGGGAGAAAAGTGTGCATTGTGCTCGCGCATAAGTATCCATTGCGAAAGTAAATACAAGCACACATATATTTTTTATGCTTCGTCTGCTTAAAAAAAGAATTCAATCTTTATCTTCAAAAATATTCATATTTTTCAGGAGACAGAAGCGAGCAGACGAATCACTTGAAATAAAGAATAAATTTAATATTATTGTAGATCCGTTTTATCTCGGGATTGCCATTAAATTATTCAATCGCGCTTTTGTTACTGTGTACTCTGTATAATGGTCGCGTGAGCGATACTTTCGCGGCAAATGATCGTGTTCCTGCGAGTCCAGGAACCGTGCACGGCCCGAAACAATTTCGCCCCTACACATAATGGTATAAATAACAGGATACCGGGTTATTGTACCTCGCATCCTTCCGATCGAATATAATTATCCTGATACCACAGTTCAGTAACTCCGCGACCGGGAGAATCCCAACTCTCTAGCGATCCATCGGCACGTTGCGTCGGCAACGAATCCACCTTCCCTTTCCGTCTCTCTTTTCGTTCGCGAACTCTTTCGCTCGGTTCCACGGGTGTTTCAGGATTTGCCACGGGCTGCTGCGCGGAGACGACCGATGAAGAAGGGAAGGAAGGAAAATAAGAAAAGCAGGAGAACAACGACGGGGGAAGCGCGTGCATGTACGCGCTCGCGTGTCTACGCGCTCCGCTCTCGTGTACGTGCCATGCCGGCGTGTAAGAGAAGACGGGAGAAAGAGAGAGAGAGAGTATTGATCCCACCCTCTCTCCAGGAGAACCCCTAGCTGGCCTAACTTCACTCCCCCTTCGTTCCACCCGCCGGTTGTTGTGTGCTGCATACCAATTTGCTTGATTTTTTTCCTTCCATTCCTCCGCGCTGTCTATGTCTATCCTTTTCCTTCCTTGCTAGACCCCTGCACCCTCCTTCCCACCCACCCATCACCCGTGGCCAGCCCGTCTCCCTTTCTTCGTATTTTTGCTTCGAATGAAACGCTACTTTCTGTCTGTCTTTACGTGTAACGGAACGTGACATAAAACTCATATAATCCTCTTTAGTTCGATTTTTCTCGCTGTAGATTACTTTGGCATTTTAAAGTCTAAAATAAAAAACCACACTTATCGTGATTACGCTAATCGCAATGAGTTTCGATCCCGTAACGGTTGAACGAATGCTGTTATTAAAAGCGAAGCAGGAGAGAACGCAACGTGTGACGTTTACCGCTGCAATTCGGGCGTCCTCTTGGACGATTACAAGAGCTTTCCAGGCGAAATTTTAACGAACGTAAACGAAACCGCAGCGCGGCGTTAAAGTAGTAGCTCGAGGTTGTAAATGCCGGTCGAATATACGGGATTACAAACGATCGTTCGTAATGGACAACAGTTCGCGCCGCAATAACATACATTTGCGAACAATCGGCGGCTGGAAACGGTGTGTCCAACAGTCGTAAAACCGTCTATCTTGTTACACAATCGTACTGTGCATTCCTGTAGAGAAATAGAAAGAGAGAGAGAGAGAGAGAGAGAGAGAGAGAGAGAGGAGGGGAGAAAAAGAGACAGATAGAAAGACAAGGAGAAATGCGGTGCTATCGGTCGTGGTAAATCGGACGTTTGAGAAGATTGCAAGTAAGAAGAGCTATACCGAGCAAAGGGACAAGCAACGGGGATGAAGGGGGGTAAGGTGGGTAGCAAAATGGGCGAGTAAGGAGTGGGTTTGAACCTTGAGATAAACCTAGCCTCGTCTGGAATCTTCTATTAGCAATTACAGTTGTAATTGTTTCCTGCAATATGCATGGAAATAGTGGAATTATTTAAAAACCACCCTTACCTCACCGCTCCGCCCAAGCGGATGGGCAGAACCGATGGCGGTGGCTGCTATCGGGTGGACCGGTGATACCCGCTCTCGATCGTTCTCTCTCTCTCTCTCTCTCTCTTTCTCTCTCCTTTTTACTCCTTTCCAACTGCTATATGCCACTTCTCTTTCTTATCCTCTGACGAAAGAGAATCTTCCTTTTCCTCCCTCTTTCTTCACCTTCGGCGCGTCTTATATCTTAACGCCGTCGGTCTTTTCGATTCGTTTTTCCTCGTAGCGAATCGTCTCACGGTACCTCGGAGAAAACCTCGAATCCAAATCCCTGGTACGGTTAATGGTTAATGGACTGGAAACAATTTATCCGTTTAGCTCACGCGCGCGGCCAGCCCCGCTGGCGCGACGAAGTGATTCTTTCTTTCTACGCGTGCGAAACCGAGCGCGCGCGCGCTACTTGTCGTGCAAGAGAGTGCTGTTCGATGTGATGTGAGCGGAATTTTGGGTCGCCGTTATCGAACCGCGCTTAAAAGTTTCCATAACATCAACATCGTCCGGAATATTATCTTTATTATCTTCGTCCTTTTATCGATGCTGCACGATTGAGAACGTCCAACAGAGGCGCATAAAAATCGGTTTGCTATCATCCTTCACCCTGAAGATTCTTCCGCATGTAATAATTATCACAATCTTTTCAGTAAAAAATGATCATCGCTTTGTTTCATTCATCAAATAATTTTATTCCGCTCAATCTCATCCAAATTTGGCTAAAGAACAGCCAGTGTCCGTTTAGAAAAGCTGGCGACGCCATAAAACAGCAAGGACAATTGTTCGCTAAATTCCCGAGAAGCGCAACGAAAAAGTCGCGACAATAAAATCGACCGAGAAACGTGCGGCTCGATTCGATTCAGCTCGGCACAGTGCAACTATTCGGAAGAACAATGGGAGATTCGAGCAAGTTTCCATCGTGCGTGGCTACGGCGATGGCATCTGCAAGACCGCGGGTTTCGCACGCTAAAAGCGGTAGGACTGCGAAAAAGAAAGCGATACCACGACGACGACGACGACGACGACGACGATGGCGTGGCCCTTGCCAAAATCGGTTATCGGCGTGGATAAATGTCCCGGGTGCGCCGGGTACGTTATGGAGTAGGCGTCATCGTATCCACCAGCAGAGGAAGAGGATGCATCTCGGCGAGATGCGATGCAGAAGTTTCTCCCCCACCGGCGAGGTTGCCGCCGCGTCCACCTTCGGAGTCTCTTCGCGTAGCACGGTGGCCGGTGCATTATCATAACCGCATTCTCGTGCCTCGACAAGACCAACCCTTTTCACTTACACACATCCGCGGCCGCGCGAGTACCTGCGGTTGGTGGCACCAGTACCAACAGCGTGTGGTTGCACCACGCCGATATTTCTTTATTTCTTCTATCACGTTTTGCCGCCTTTATCTCCGCCCACTTCATCCCCTTAGCCTTTGCTGCTCCCTCCCCTCCCCTCCCCCCTCTCTCTTTCTCTCTCTCTCTCTCTCTTTCTCTCGCGTATTTACGCGCGATGTTGGTAAAGTTTCGATAGTTTACATCATCAGGAAGTGATTGGATGGCTCTAGAGACGCTTGCTCGCTTCTTAGAAAATGCGACCGGTGTAATTGAGAGGTATGACGTAATGGATGATAGCGAGATGGCCTTTCGTTTACGTGCAAAATTATAAAGTTGATCGCCGTGAGCGACGGGACCGTTAGCGTTCAACCAACGGATTATGAAGCTTCACACTTTCGAGCGATTTTAATACTTTTGTTATTATCCGCTGAAGAAATATCGAATATCGGGCAAAATTTTTATTCCACTTTATCTTAATAAAATATCATATGTGTTCAGAATAAGCTTTTGTAAAACATTTATATTAATTAAAAATTGAATTCAACTCACTGATAAGAACATAAAGAGTTAAAATATTTTTGTTGGACATATAACAATTTTTGAAAAGGCAGATGTCGATACGATAGGCCCAGACAGTCAATAAAAAGTAACCAGACTAAAAAGTAAACCAGAGTGGTATGAGAAGTATAAAACGTGGGCGGGTAGCCGCTTTCTCGCGATGCAGCACACCGTTTAGGTGTTCTGTGTGTTGCACCGGAATGCTGCATACGCAGGTGAGGCAGCTGACAACATCTGCCGGCCGAATGCACGCGTTTCGTTCGGTGCGACACAATAAAATGCAAAATGTACCGCGTCGATTGCGCTTAAGGCGGTATCTCCGGAAGAGTATTTATAACGTGCAAAGGAAGATCGGTTGCACGGACGCCGTTTGCCCGCGCGCGTGACTACCAGTCGTTTTAATAAGTCATCAAGAGATATAGCTAACCGGATTTATTTCCTTGAATCGGCTCGGAAAGTAGTCTAAATAAGCGTACGCGAGAAACTGATCCCTTTGCAAATTACGAGGATAGTAAATCTTGTGCTTATTAGAAGCTCACGACGCTTTGAAATTAGAAATCCAAAAATAATCCTATCTATTAGATCTGCTGATGTAAATGTTGGTCCATAAAGTTGAACGTGTCTATAACTAAAAAATATAAAAAAATTAGAGACATAAAAAACATGAGAAATTTAATTGTAAGGAATTATTACCTCGCGCAGCTACGAAGTTCTTTTACAAAGACACCAGGCTGATTCTCAACATCCAGAGCTGTCCACAGCGGCGCGATGGCCGTATAATACCTTGCTGAAGCCACGATTGTACAATTGTACCGCGACAGGGACGAAGGAGACGCGCGTGTAAGTCCGACGTGCACATCGTGTCACCATTCCAGCCGAGTGAAATCAACGTTTTTCCCAGCTCCCCGCAGAAACCGGCACTAAGATCGCGAATGTAGGAAGAAGACGGGGAGAGGACGGGTGGAGGAGGAGGAGGAGGAGGAGGAGGAGGAAGAGGAGGAGGATCAAGGAGGTAAAGGAGACAGCGGCAAGTCGATCAGGGATAGCGAGAGGGGCGGGGGAGCAGAGTTTAACCGAGCGGAGTTTGGTTTTAGGTCAGATCGTGCCGCGAAAACCAATCGCCGCGCGTTCTGCAGCAGATCCGTCGCTGTGGCGACTATTATCGATGTCCGATCGCCAGCTGATCGGATACGGTCGATCGAATTGTCTCGATCAGATTTTTACGTCCACGGATCATGCAAGCTTCATATAAAATTCTTTGCCTTTTGGTTCAGAAACGCATGGCTCTAATATACGATAACGATTGAAAATGTATTAATGTTATTTATTTAATATCTTTTTACAATCTCTGTAACAGATTATTGTTAAGTATTTTTATTGTTGTATGTAAATAATAATTGTTAATAAACAGTTCTTCTTATAATTTATATGATTTAGAAGATCATATCTACTAACAATAAGTACAAAAAATAATTAACATTATTTAAGAATCTGCCAATACAATCAGTATTGGCAATTAGTAATTTCTCACAAATAAGAGGAAAAAAGAAAGCGAGAGAGAAAGGTGTACGTTTTGTTCCATCATACTTATAACTCACATCGTTCACGCTTAGGGCGTCCCTTACCTTGTTCTCTTCGATCCAATCAGCTTCCTCCGCGAGTGTACTTTTAGTATTCCAGTTGGCTCGCCGTTCCCGTCGTTGCCCCGTTAATCACTGTTATCGATTATCCGCGGGAGCAGATCCAACCGAGTGCCATTTCGTCCCGCCGACGTGATTCCCGACCACGGTCTGCCTACCCTCGTGCAACGAGGAGTCGTTGCTTCGGAATTTTTCCGCGCGGAGCAGAAAACCCGCCCGCGGCGTAACCTGAATCGTTTATAATTATTTCGATTCCAATATAAGCTGCGAGTACAACCGAGTGTGTATCGGCAATACTGCCTACTGTACTCGCTCGCTATAGTCGATCGATCGCTTACGCAACCGAGGCGACCGGTATTATAACTAGCGAAGGACACGAACGGCCACGCGCGCGACTCGTTGAAAGTTCGTCGAATAACCACTCGAAAAATATCAGTATCACCTGCTTTTTCCAGGTGAAGTTCATTCAAGTTGGATAAAAATAACTTGACTGCGCGTCAAATAGTAATGACGTCACCTAAAAGGCTCTCGATCAACGGTTGATATTTTTTATTTAGATTGAGATCAATATAGTCATATAATTGTGATATCAATTAGGAAAGATGGAATAATGTAAAGAAATACGGTAAGGTTGAATTTGAACGAACGTGTTACGCATTCGCGTCGATCGCTGCTCGTTGTCGAGCATCGGTTTCTTTAACAACGTCCAACGACAATCGCATCCATCAAAGGACGTCGCGATAATTCCACCTTGCCTCAGCCCGCGGCGGTTCATAGATCGTAACGTTGGATCTCGATAGATCAGCCCGCGGGCATTTTATTATCACGTACGCGCGAAATCGGCGACGCGTAGAGAAGGCCGATGATGACCGAACGCGACGACGACGACGCGACGGCGGCGGCAGCGGCGGCGACGTTGACGCGTTTTCCGCGTCGTGATATACCGGAAAAAAGTAATCCGATTTCTCGTTCTTTCTCGTATAGGTGCGGTCGGACTTGCGGAAAATTCCCAGGCGTTCTCCGTTACCAGTCAGGCGCGTGCTCGCGCGCAAACACCCGCGTAAAAAAAAAAGGAAAGAAAAAAATCCCGAGCGCACGTTCTTGCGTGACGGGACTGGAAAACGGCAACTGGAAAAGTAGTCGCGAAAAAAAACATGACGGCCAATCGAATTTTTGCCACGAGAGAATTGACTTAGAATTATTTAAAGGATCCTCCTTTATTTTTTGCATTTCATCTCGGGGGTTTAATACGTAAAATTTCTGAAATCAGAACTGATAAATAATCGTATTGCGCGATACGATTTCTTAAAAGAAAATACAACGCACACTCGTCATTTTTCACATTTTTCTGCCGTATTTCCATCTCCTGATCGACGTAAGTTAATTACACGCTGAATTTACGTTATGAAAGATAATCGATTGATCGATCGTATCTGCACTTTTTTTCATTGTAATTGTATCGTGGCGCGCCGTTAGGAATAAATGGCATCGCATAATATTATATATTCGCGCCGTTAGTAGGAGAAACAAGAACGCGCATATACATTCCACAATAAACTGGTAAATGTCAAGAGCGCTAAATCTAGTTAAGCTTTCAGCGATTAAGGCCACATGACAGTTTACAGATGGAATATTAAGTTCTTCCAACACGTCGGCAAAAAGCCGGCGATCCGAATGGATTATGGATGATAAATGATTTGACATTTTTCGTGAACCAGATCGATATTAGAAATTAACGCCGTCGCTGCTTTGACGCGCGGCAATTAAGTATCCGTAATTGCAACCTGTTATTTTTATCGGCGATTTTATAATTCAAACCGTTCACCTACTTATTTTCGATGGCGAGACGATACAATTACACGGTTACGATATGCGACTGCAATTTTACGCGACGATAATTACACGTCGCGTTACTTATCGATTATAGTTATCCAGACTAGAGAGCACAAGAGCATTTTCAAAATAAACATTATCGATATTCAGCAGCCGTATCAAAATAGCGACAATGCTATTATTCTAGAACAAATCAAAGATAAACAAAAAAATATATTAAACCAAACAATCAATATTTTGATAGATAAGCTTTAATCAAACATCAAGTAATATATGTATATGCGATATATGTATATGTTGTAACAACTAGACGTTCCAAATAAAATCTATTAATCCTGTTCTGAGGTGTACTTGTATATCATTTTGTAGCAAAAGGATTAAATTTCTCGTAAACAATGTTAAAAATCATAGTTTTCTTTCGTATAGTTTCAACAATTGTGATCAGTCTGCACTGCAGACTATCGTAAAATGTCCGTCAGCGAATTAAGAAGTACGTTTGTATAATGGAAACTCGGATGTGCCATTTCAAAAGCATAGGTATAAATTTTAATGATTGTCACACATCGGGAGTTACCGCCCGCTATTTTGCGATTATCGGAGCCGTTCGCGCGTCGATACGTGGCGAATATAAACACTATTAGTCAAAGTCACGAGCTCTAATGAACGACATACGTCGCGTATTACGTCTCCAGTATGCCACCCGACAGAAAAATCGGACCACCGTCGCGATTGATCCGATTACCTTCGATCGAAACGACGTGCGTCGAATTTTTGCGCGCCCGACAACTCGCGATACAATCGCGCTCGAATGGAGAGTAAACTTTAACCTGGAAGAAAAGCGCAGTCTAACGAGTCAATTATATAAAGAGGTAAATTTAGAAGAATTTTTCATGATTTTATAAAATTAAAAAATACTCTTTAGATCTCTTTTCTCTACACAACTCTACACGGATATACGTAAACATTGTAAGTCGACAAAAGAAAAAAGAAATAAAAATCAATGCGTTACGAATTACTTCGAGCGAATAATGCGATCGGGCACTAACCCGTTGTTATTCCGCGACTTCTCCGTCGAGGATACGAGGGGGAGGTCAGGCGAACAGATTCAACACGAGCGGAACACGCGTTTCCGAGAGAGAATTTGTATCCGCGCGAATCAGCAGAAGTTAGGGAGCCGGGCGAGTAGTTTCGCGGTCGAAAAAGTCCTCGCGGGACACGGGGTGGTTGTGTCTCGCGTTCTTCCCGATATAAAATCCGATCCGGATAGGAATCGCCGGGACGAGGAGGCGAGAGAGGAGAGCTCGCGGCACGGCAGGGTGACGGGATGTCATAAAGTCCCATTCGTGCCGATAAAAACAAGCGGCACGGAATACGTACGTCGATATAAAGAAAAAAGGAAAAAGGGCAGCGCGAGGGAATGGATCGGGGGACGGGAGACGGGAGACGGGCCGGGACGAGCGGGGGATGGAACGACGGCGGAACATCGGGCGAAGATCCAGCTACGATCGAACCGATCGTTCCGACGGTCCCGGCTTCCCACTAAATTCGCAATATATGATCCCGGGAAACCAAAACGAACCAGCTTTCACGACGTCGCGGGGAGGTACCTTCCCCCGACAACGATACGATCGAACCTCAGACGCGCGCGTCGTCCGAGGAAACGACGAAGGCATTGGTCGGGACGCTCGTTTTAACGAAGCTGAGAGATGCTGCCGCTATATATACGTATGTATATAGCGTACATACGTATATATGTGATGCGTGTACGTACGCACATTGTCAAAATGAGTTTGCGACGCGCTCGGTATCTGACGAAGCGACTTTGAGAAATTCAACCGTCTCTCCTCGCGGCACTTCCGCAGTTTCCAACAAATCCATTTCCCCGTTCGCTGATCGATCTTCAGGATTGGATGAGCTCTACCGGTAGCCGCGAGATTTCTATTCGCTATAAATCTTCGTCGGCCTAGCGCTTCGAATAATATTGCGATTTAAAACGAGTTTCTAAGATTTTTATTTTATTTATCTATGATATCCTCATAATGAAATCTAAATAAGCTATATAAGTCTATTTTATGATTTCAGAGTGAATCATTTCGCTTTGAAAAACAGATTCGAGGTTTTTAAAGATAAGGTATTGATTCGAACGTGTCATTGATTATCCAAATGTGGACAATCGTGTATTTCCAGAGTGTGCACTGTGCACTTTTGCCTTTTTAGTATCCCGGCGTGTTCTGGCATCGTGACACCTTTGACAGGTTCACGCTGTGGGATACCCACAGTTAGTATGTTACTCGGCATCGGACAGTACTTTTCGGCCGTCCCGAACGTGCCGATCTCTTTGGGGCTGTGGTACACGTGGCCAATACCGCGAACGGCAGTGCGGTTTCGTCCGTCCGCGTGCAAACCGATGGCCATTCGGCGCGACAATTTATGTGACGATGGGCAAAACCGGAAATCATGGATTGGATGTCCTCCCTGGTCCGTCGTGCGGATCCCACGGCGGACTGCAATCTCTTTTCAGCGCGCTCGCTCGTGCGAAGGCTAACCGAGAGCCTCTCTATTCCCGCGAGGCGTGTATCGCGAGGCCTTCGAGAGGTTGCCGGTGACATTATTTACAGCTGGGAGCATGTTCACCGAAATCGGGAATAAATTATTTATCGCCCAGCTGCCCCGTCGTCGCGACTTTGTCATAAACGCCCGTGGAAACGAGCAGCCGGCACGGGCCGTATAACGTCAGCCGTATTTTAACACTAGAAACAGCCGAACCGGTTGTCTTGACGTATGCTGAAAAAAAACTCCGTCCTTTAATGCACTAAAGAAACGGAGCCTTTAATATCTCCGTCTCTCACGGCCAAATAATAAATAAAAAAATAAATTACGCGAGGAGACGTAACTTCCTACGTCTCTGATCATCGTTTTTTTTTCCTCCCTTTTTTTTAAACCTACCTGATACCTGAAATGCGTGCGTCAGAATAAATTATAAATTGATTCTTATCTTATTACAACATCGATATGCAAAAATACGGAGTCGAGTTTGCGTTCTCGAGGTTAAAAGCGTGCGGAGTAAGTTCGCAAAAGGCGCTCGAGTAATTGTAGAATCTGCCGGATGCAACTTGTCTGCGAGGGGACAAGTGACGGGCGCGTCGGTCTTGGCTCTCGATTGCGAGCGCGATCGTGGACCGATCTCGGCACACATCCACTGCTTCGTGCTCGAGAGACATCCGATCTCGTCCTTCGCTCAACTATGTCCTCTCATCGTCGTCGTCGTCGTCGTCGTCGTCGTCTCCTTCGGATCTCTCGATCTCCGGGCGGATCTTCCCTCGCACACACACGCACACGATGCGCGGTTCTTCGTTTCGCGTCTTCGTTTCTTACCTTCCTCGGTAGCCCTACGGCGCTGTCAGCCGGCGCAAGCGACAATGCCCGATGCGAGATAAGGGCAAGACCTTAAGGGACTTCGCGGACGAAATCCTCGGAAAGATACGTGCCCGGAGTTACGTTCCGTACGTATGTACGTAAGAGCGAATCGTGAGCGACCAGATCGAAGATCAAATTCATAGGATATACCACTGTCCTCGCCTCGTAAACACTTATTTCTGCGAGATATAATGTCTCGAGATATACCCTTTACGCAGCCCGAAAACGCAGAAGATGACCAAGAAGATCACCGCGCGCGAGAACGAGTACAATGCAAGTTGCTCGATCTCGTTATGGAAGCGGAATAATGCGATAGTGCGATGATACTTTTAGAGAACTCGATGCCAATCATACTCACTCCGATTGGACAATTTTTATATAATTTATATAACGCATAATATGTCGAGATGATAAAACTGATTATTAATTTGTAAACATTTATTAAGAAAATTTCAGATAATAGAAGTGATTCATACAAATCTCACATGTATTGATTATTATTTATGCATAGAGAATAATTTTTTTTATGCAAATACTGTTATTGATTTATAGTATAAAAATTTTTACGCATTGATTATAATGTAAATATATGTCATTTCCTTTTCATTCAAAAATTTTATCTTTTTGAACGTTCAGAAATTAATGGCCAGATATATATTAATAGTATATGTATATTACTAGTATATAATATATATGACTTGTCGTTCTACTTATAAATTTAATCAGTAACCGGCTATCGATCGGCGATAAAATACGACGTATATCTGGCAAGGTTCCGCACCGGGCCGTCTTTTACTTCGTTAACGTCAAAGTTACGAGGCGTTCTCCTTTCGAAAGTTGTCATCTACATCGCGCAACGTTCCGAGGTAGGGCAAGAAACATTTGGTCATTCGGAAAGCAGCAAGTACACATCGCGAACAAGGTAGCGCCATTCGAGGCGAAGGCCTCGTATTTTTTTTTCTCGGTCGACGAGAAAAAAAGAAGAAGTAGGCGCTTAGAGACATCGAGGCGCGCGTGTAATGCCGCGCGTCGCGCACTTTCTCTAGGCTGTGTGCTTCTCACGAAAAGCCGATACTTAGTTCGGAGGGCCGCCGAACTCAGAAAGCGGCAAGGTGGGCCTCTGTGACAAGACCCCGTCGATGTCACCAAACTCGTTCCGCCGTCTAGACTGTAGCGGGCCCAGCCCATTTTACGACCTGCCTTCGTCGTCGTGTCGCGACGACGCGCGAGTATCCTAATACAAGGCAACGATCTCTGATTTCTGGGACATTCTAAAACCACCTTATATAACGCCGGCCGATAGAATTTGAATTTTATTCGTCGTTATGCAATCGTTAAGCCACGCACGCCCGGTCTTCCGTGGGTCTCATTAAAATACGCGACGCGTTTACCATCCCTCCCCTCACCCCCTGTTCTTGATAGTATGCGATCAAATTATGTAAACCGGCTTGATAACATAGCAGTAATATCTGTATCATATTATATAAACCGAATGAACGGCTCGAAACGAACTTGCACCATTTACGCGCGAATCTGGAAATAATATTATAGGTACACATATTATGCTGTAAAATATTCACTATTCTGTACTTTTAAGTGACGTATCAATTTCTCTTTGCACCGGCCGCACACGCGATCGTACGAATGCGCGAATGAGCATTTCTTACGCCGCGTCATTGTCATGATTTTATTCGTATCAACGGGGCACAATTATTTCACTTAACTGTCAATTAATCGACATAGTAGATCATATATTAATTCTAACGTAAGACTAGTCGATAGGTAAACAGGACTCGATGGAGATTCTGTATGTTAATGGTGTTTGCGAGATGCTTTTGCGATCTTACTTCGATCCCGCTTATATTTATGTGCGTGGTAACGCAATATGATTCTCGAGATAATTAGTGCGTCGAGGAATGCGCGATGCATAAACGCAACACCTACCTCTGCCTCTCTTCCTTTTCTCCGTCCGTTCGACTTCTTTATGGACACGAAAGCGCGCGAGCCTTCTTAATCGCGTATACATAATTAATTGCCGTGCTCTCGGTCTACGTCTCTCTTTCTGTTTCCCCGCTCTCCTTCCCACTGTCTTCATCGAGCGCGACGCTTCGGTTGATCTTTGCAATTTCTTTTTTTTTTTCGAAGAAGAAGAAGAAACTACTACCTCGATTACAATTCGCCCCTGCTTTTTACCCCTCCCCCTTCATTATTGCCATAATTAAAAATTCTCGCGTACAGCGAGACATCTTGTGAGATGAATTGATCACGATTGCGTATAGTGAATTTGATTTCTTTGAATCAAACAACGATAAACAAACGTTTCATTTGCCATTTGACATATTGCTGTTAATTGCTCGTTTCTCGACCTTCCTGGCTAACAACTGCCGCCGGTTCGTGTGTTCTAGAAAGCCGAGAAAATCCGGAAAGATACTTGTCACTACGAATTCACGCGATCCTCCAGATGGCGGACGTCTCTCCGTGGAAACGAGCGAGACCGCGCGGATTTTAACGTTCTTTTTATGACCCTTTAAAATGCCATCGTCACGGTAGCTCTACCAGGCTCTCTTAATTATTTTACGAGAATTCCGACGACAATGCTCGGTGGCAAAAACAAGCGGTAACACCCTATCCACCGCTTGGCTTGCAAACCGTAGAAGATTACGAGTAAATGGCTTCGGATGATTCGGAGCCAGCTCCGACGATGTCTTCTCGAAAATCGTTGGCTATAAACGACGTCAAGTGACGCGTATCCCGTTGGGGAGAGAAGAGTGTATTTTGATAAAGTTATTTTTTACAGTGTTGAAAATGCGTGTAATGGCCGATGAAATATTGACGCGTTAATAATTACGTAATCGTTGATTATCGTAGTCTGTGCGAATGTCGTTATATTTTATTACTTACGTTGTGCTGTCGGACAGATAAAGATCTGACTTAAATGGGAGGCAACCGCTAATACCGCTAATCCTAGACGCATATCGTAGACGACTTCGCCGAAAGTCGCCGACGATTTTACGACGAAACTTCCATATTCGTGTCACGCGAAAGAATGACGGGTGAATTCGCACATGAATAAAACATTGACCCACACGATATCGAGATATAAACATCATCGGGCACGGCCGGGCCACGCCAGGTCATCGTACCTCAGGAAATTAATAATTTTCGACTTTCGTCTCGAAACGGTTAAAATACGCGTCATTAATCACTCCGACGTTCTAAAATAGGTTCTCCGACGAAATACGAGACTTTTCGCTGGCTCAAAGAAAAATCGGGTCGAAAATTGTTTGTTTTAATGTTTATGTTTAATTGTTTATGAACGCTTGAATTTTACGGCCGTTGATTATCTGTGGCGGTGGCTAATTTATCGGAGAAAGAAAAAATTGTCGCGTCTCAGCCGCGACCGACAATTTTTAATTGACCGCGTCGTAACATTTCACGTCGTGATGTGGAATTCCAAAATTTTTAGATTCTCTAAGGCGTGTCCATTATATTTATGTTCTGCCAAAATCTACAACAAAAGTTATCTGTCAAAAGTTTGATCAGATTTCTTTTTCCTCCTGCATAACGTTTATGCTATAATTGCACTTTTTGTGATAATGCCGAAATTTTCACAATTACAATTTTTTATTTTATTTATGCATTTCAGGGGTTTCTCGCGTTTATAATTTTTGATAATTTTTTGTTTATTCTTTTTTATCTTTTATAACATTTGTTACAATTTTAACTTCTGTTAATTGAATATTTCACGGTTTTGACCGAGAATTCCAACACCGTCGAGAACCAAAGAATCCGTAACGAAGCAGGCGAATTAGGAAACTCGCGCTAATTCCCAAAATTAGGTCCTTATCTTCGACGAACCGTGAACGGTGAAGGAGGAAGGGGACCAATGTGGCCGCGCGATGTAGAAGAGAAACAAATAGGACCTCGGTCCAATTAGGGATTTATTTATGTGCCGGCGGGCATATTAAACGAGTGAAAATATGAAGGCAAAAAAATGAGAGGAAAGCTGCGGGAACGTGTCCACTCAAGTCGGCCGATCTTAGATACACGTCGCGTTTATAAAGACCGTAGCAGGACCTCGTTAACGAACTGCCAGGGCAGTTAAACATAAATTGCAACTTTGAGTCGTCTCTCTCATGGTGTGTCCCGGGCATTCGCTGTCGTGCAGCCCCGCTTTCTCGCCTTAAATCCGCAACCATCCGACCGGCCGCCTCACAATTTCGACGCTGCGAAACGCAGCGAAACGATCTTCTCTCTCTCGTGTTTCGACGCCGCCACCGAAATGAAGCGGCTCAATTATTAACGCGCATGCCTCTCGATCGAAAACTGATCGGATCTGCTAAAGAGGCTAACTTCTGTTCGTTCGTAGAAGTGGAAACGCGGTTGCTTTGATCAAACGAGTCGACCGAATACATATCCGATAAATTAATATCTCGAGGAACATCTCTGCAGTCTGATTGTCCGATCGGTTCAACCGAACATTCGATTGGCAAGAAAATTAGATGCCGTTTATGTAGCGTCAGATAAGTAAGTAGAAATATATTAAATATTTTTCCAAGTACTTCCCTAATTTTTTGTGTTGATTATTGTTATATGGAAAATGGAAAGCAAGTGCCTCCGTTGCGCAAGATAATACCCTCCATTCACCGGGCAGCGGCTCTCCGATTCCTCGGCCTACTTACAGATCCAATTTTCGCTTTGTGAAAAAGCGGAGAAACCGTCGTAGCGTGACTGACGGGACCTCTCGTCCTCTCGCGCGTGAAGAATGGCAAGAGGAAGACTAGAAGGAGGAGAGAAAGAGAAAAAGAGAAAGAAAAAAGAAAAAGAGATGTACGGACGCGGACGGACAATGTCGCCTCGTTTATCAGAACGGCATTGTGGGGGCCATCGTTGCCCTTCTCGACACACCCTTTGTTGGTTACATCCAGGCTGCGCGAGCCCGAGGACTACTCAATCCTTTCTTTCATTCACTCTCCGAGACTCTTTTCATTTTTCTTCTCTCGCTCTTACACCGCCGCGTAACAAGAACCAGGCCGGAGGGAGCGACGCGGGCAGGGGGGGTACAGAGGGTGCCGCCGTGCCGTGTCTCCGTTTGCGCGCTCTCCACGGTTATCTCTTTAAAAAGCAATTGTACTCGAAAAAATGGTTCCCCGCTATCTGGAAAACGGATCGTTCGGCTCGTTCGGCTCAAAGGTGGAAGGTTGAGTCGTGCCCCCTCGTATACATAACCAAGTGTCGGCAGGGATATACTTACCTCTCAGCTATGAAGCTTTTTATTTTTTTAGACGCTAGCATTTTCATAAAACTCAACTACTTTATAAGCTTTATCGTACATGAAATATGCAGAGATTTTAATTGCGGAATAAATATAACATATAAAACATATATTCGTTATCTATGTTATTTTATATATTATACCTTAGTTTCTTACGTGGAAAAAATTAGGCTATTAATCCATTACAAGATATAAAGCTCAGACACGAGTTACGTTGACGATATTGCCTTTATACAAGCGCTATTATGGTTAAATCATCGTATAAACGTTACGTTTTCTTCTCTTACGGTCCGTGTTGTTTGGACAACGAGATTCGCGAGCAAATTGCTCCGCTCGGAGGAGCGAGAGAAGTACGACCGCGCAAGTTTCAACGAGAAACCAAGAAGGATAAACATTGAAGCGCGGTTTAGCATCGGTGCGGCGGAACATACTGTACGAGCGGTGCGGTGCGATATTTACGCGGGGCGTTACATAATTTAACGGCCGATGCGTCGCATAAGTTAAAGGCCCGGTTAGCGCGGAGCGGCTATAATTTCATCGCGAGGCGGTTATATCTCAGGGACCTAACCGCGACGAAATGTTCAAAATAGTGGTACAGCCGATTGCTTTTAAGGGAGAACACCTCCTGGTACTAGTCTCGGTCGACTGCTTCCCCTTGTTCCTCCCCTCTTCCCCGTGCGAACAGGATTTATTTCCTCCTTTTTCCCAGAGAGAGAGGTTCTTATTCCTTCTCGCATTTCTCTCTCTCTTTCTCTCTTCGCACCCGCTCTTCGTGTCGCCGTCGAGGAAGTAACGAAAGAGAGATTAGCCAGCGCGGCGAGTTATTCGTTGTAATTAGAGAAAATGTTAATTATAGCTACGAGTATGCTGTTTAATTCGTAGCTGGCGACGACTTAACAACAACTTATTCCACAATGTAATCCTTGCCGTAATATTGTAATAAAAACAGTCTAACTTTTTTATAAAAAAGTAAAGTAACAGTGCTTATAAATTTTTTCTCAATTATTTATTTAACTGTAAAATGATACTTAAAGTTCCAAATAAATCGTGAATAAAATACATTTTATTTTGCCGTTTCGTCGATAGGTGATTACTTTCGCAAAAAATAAATATTAAATAAAGCTCGCGTTCAGTTAAATGCAATCCAAAATCTTCGTGTTACAACGTAATATCTTAAACCTGTGAATATATACTCAACTCGTAAAGTAGTTCTTCGTGGTCGTTTAATGGTTTTGAGACGTTTGATAGGCCCGATTTAGATTTTGAATGGTATGCCAACGAGAAAATTAGCAGCGTTGAATTAACATGAAATATATTTTTCAATTCCTGTTAAAACGAAAAATTATGTAGTACGAAATCGCGTCTGGTATCTCGTGAAAAAATTTACGCGACTACATCGATAATTATATTGCGCAAAAATGTAATTAAAGCAATATCATGAATTTATTTAAAATTAATCAACCTAATGATTAATAAGCTTATCTTTGATACTTGTAAATTTTAAAACGTTATAAATTTTAATGTGACATGGACATGAATTAATACGGGTTAATATTATTTTTCGTAAAAAATTTTCGAAATTAGACTCGTGCAAAGATAATTATTTGAAGCATATTGATTAAAAATAATCGTTCATGCAATATCGATGCAATACTTAATCAGAGACAGCTTGTGAGAAGAATAGGTTATTATTTAAAGGCATGAAAGAAACAGTAAGAAAAATAGTAATAAATTCCAGAATCCCGGACAATCGTAAATACAAGCACTTCAATATTTGGTCGTCACATGTGATTGACACGTTGGCCCAAAAACGTTTCCAGTTTGATGCCCCTCTGGATATCCCTTTTATATTGTGGTAATTTGCAGATCTCATTTTTTCAACATGTAGGTTAGTACACAATCATCGTAACCCTAACACATTTTCGGAGAAAATGCGGAAGGAAAAACAAATACTAGAAGGAGAGTAGATTTTTATCTTATTGTTAAACTGTTTTGTATTGATAGGTTCCTGGAAATTAAAGGTGCAGGACTTTTCACATGTCACATCAGCAACAATCTTCTTTTTGTTCCTTCTTGACTGTGCACTTTTTTAATTACTTAGCTAGCGTACAATTTTTAAAATACGACATCTCAATATACTTTTACGTTGCTAAAATTGATTAAATTAGAACATAATTAAATCGATTAAAATTAGCAGGCTTACAATTTTAAGAAATACACGTGAAGAATATGTGTACACAGAATATATCAAATGACGAGAACTATATTTGTGATATATAATTTTATAAAATTATGAATTCTATAGCAATTAATAATGTAATATTAATAAACAAAATTTTGCACCGATTTGCGAATAACGAACCATTTCAATCACCAATAAAGATGGTATGATAACGACGAAATTTAATTCCAATAACAACTTATTAATTGCGATATTCTTGAAAGAATCGGTTTCGATCGACCATGTTGGTGTCTCATCGGCATGACTGTTTTTATTTAAAAAACAGGTGGAAGAAATTTAACTACGTGGATAAAAGTGACCACGTTAATAACGATAATAGTTTCGTAGCAGCATGTTGTCAGCAGCCTCATCAGCAACGGCATCAACGACGGAAGCGGATCTCGACGAACATGCGCGGGCGCGCGGGGTTCATTGTAACGGACGGGCGATGTAAACGGTTGGTCCCGGACCACGGACCACCCGCTGGTCCCGTGTAAATACGACCGCTAGTCAAAATAACCAACACGCAGGTCATCCAGCCGAGCGACCGGCTCGTAGACAATGGTGGTGTACGCGCCGTTTCGTTTACAATCCGCGCGGACGGGTAAACTTTTCCATGTACCTGCAACGTCGGATAATTCGCAGGAAGCAGCGGCGAATTTTCCCAATACCGGAACGCGAACGGCGGCAAACGGTTATAAACGGAAAACAAACTGCGAGCCGAAAGTCGCCGGAATTGTTGGCTGTTTTTGTCGTAACTCGAACGAGGGGGGGGGGGGGAATACTCTATATTTGCGCTCGCGCGACCGGCTGGCAAAATTTTGGCTACCAACATCGGAAGCGAAATTCAGTCATGGCTGTTTTATCAATCTGCATGGATCGCGTCGCGTCGGATTAAGCGATCCCGCTGTTTTCCTACGTTATTTTTCTGTCGCTTCTGTTTTTGCGGGCAAAAAACTGCATGTAGGTACAGGATGGTATGCCGATGTATTTTATTTCAAAGATCGAAAGAGAATAAAAGATCGAAAGATCGAAGCGCGACAATAAACCGTTAGGATAATAGTGGTTTTTATTATGTATTTATTAATAATAGTTATTTCATCATATTTTCTCCTTGCCTCGACCGAGTAACCTGAATTTATATCTAGGCAAAAGAAGCGACTCGTAAAACGGTAAAAGCTTAAACGATAATTGTTCAGACCGCTCGAGCAGTTAATGTCGCGCCGAAACTTGAAGACTATTCAGTCATTAGCCTTCTCTTCGTCTATTCTTCTACGACTTGGAGCAACAACCCTCCGATAGAGGCGAAGGAGAAGAAGACGGAGGGGGGGGAAGCGGGCATAAACGCTGGGGGGTGGATAATGCGGTTGTCCGCCGTTGAGACTCGCAGCTCTGATTGCGGATCTGCCGGGACGAGAGAAGTTCTGCCGGCTTTTATTAGTTTTAAACACGCGTTAAATAAAACTGGGCTAAGCTCCGAGGCCCGGAGATCAGCCGCGCGCGCGGTTTACGGACGTAAAGCGTTCGTAAAGAGGCGCAGCGAGAAACGGTACCGAAGGGGCGAGAGCGACCCTCGCGCGCCTCGCCCCCTTCTTGCCGTTCGTGCGTGCGGGGAGGGATTTGGTCCGAAGACGTAAGGTTCCTTGGGAGGCATTCGGAATCGGGGAAAGTCCGTGGTAAATTGCGGTAAATTGAGCCGCGCCGTTGATCCTAGCAATAATCTCTCTCGGCTGGGCGATGTTCCGTACTCCTGAGAGATCGGAAAAGACTCTCTCGCGCGCCGCTCTCTCGTCGTCGCTCTCGCTCCACTTTAACGAAGCGTATCGCTTTCCGGGCCGACCCGGAATTGCGAATTAGCGCGAGGTAGGAGCATTTTTACGAAGCGGGTTATATCGACCGGTCAATAAAGCGCCGCTGGGAATTTCCAACGGACGTTAATACCCCCATTCGAACGACTGCTGCGAGTCACGGGGGGAGGCGCGACGTTGTGTTTCTTTTTTTTTCCACCCTCGTTCCTCTCTTTTCTTTTCCTTTCTTTCGGCGAAGAGGAGGAATTCTTTTTCTGTCAGAAAGTGCCTCATTCGTGCCCATGGATCGACTCCCGTCTTTAATTAGACAACTTCCTCGCCGCCGTGTCGGTCCCCAAGAGAGCAGAAAGAATCACGAGGCGAGACCGTTCTCCATCTCGGAAGTCCTCCTCGCAATCAGCGCGCGGATTACACTTTTAATTCATTTTTTTTAACTAACTCGACCGTGTCTTGTCTTACGGGATCGAGGAGCGGCGAGGAACAAAGCGCCCGCGAAGAAAGTGAAACGAGGGGTGAAAGAGCCTCGTAACTTCCGAACAGAGAAATTGTCCCGCATTACCCCTCGAGCGTTTTCGTCAAAATAAAAATGAAGCCTGTCTCCTCCGACGGAACTTACGTTAATTTCTCCATTTGGAAACAAAAGTTCTTTTTGCAGCAGCGAAATGCGATTAGTAATCGCCGTAATGATTTTGCGATATTTATCAAATAAATGGTCAGTGCAATTAAGTCAATTACAGAGTTTGTAATGATTATTAAGTTTCCCGATTGGAAAATATTCCCGTATTAATCTCTCGCATTATGATTGCCGTGTTTGACCGTATTGCCGTATTTGCTTTGCTCGCGTACTAGAACCAAGTATTGGTTCGACAGGCCATCGCTATGCATTCGTTTCGGTACAAATTCAACGGCGAGAACTAAAATCGGCATCGGTTCCAGTAAATTCTGAATAGCGAACGTGGGAATATGCGCGACCCGTTCCGTCGATATTATAGCGCAATAACGCATGTACATATTCAATATCGCATTAAAGCAGCGTTCGCCGCATAATTAAACTCTATTTCTTACTCACGCACGCCTTCGCTCGCGGCGAGCCGCGGTCGCAAAAAGTTCAACCGGGAAAAATTCGCGGATCGCCAAGGAAATATATACCTACGATTACGAAACGCTCTCGTGGAAATCATACGTATCCACACGCTTGCCCCTCCACCTCGTCCCAAACCCAGCCGTTATTGCTTATCAGCTCGCGCACCCCCCGCCGGTACAAACGTTTTCGCCCTTCGTCCGAAATTGCGTGGAATTGTGTCGTTCGCTCTCTCACTCGCTCCATCTCTTTCTCGTCCCTTCATTCTCCCGTCGAATGAGTGGCTATAAACGTAAACCATGTTCTTTTAAGTGGGGCGCGTTTAAAAAGATCGCCTAGGCACGTATGATCGCTTGGGTTTCGAGGGAATCGTTCTTCCTCCCTCGTCTCCGGGCTTCCTCGTCTCATGTTCGCTCCGGGCTTCTGAAGGGAAAGAAACGCGCGAGCAGGGCGGTCGGGTGGAGGGTGAACGGCAGGAGGGGAGGATGGTTTAGATGAAAGCGTAGGGTAGACTCCGCGTGTACGCGCTCGCGCGCGCGCACGCCCGCGCGGATAGTAATATTCTTGAACCCCCAAGAGAAGGCTTACTGCAATAACCCTCGCGGCTCAGACTCAAAACCCGCCGTTCGCTCTATGTATCTCTCTTACTTCTCCCCGCTCCCCCCCCATCCCGCCCCCGCTCTTCATTTCCAACCCTCCTGCGGGATCCTCCATCACCGGCTGCCACTCCACCTCTTACACGCTCCTGACTCGCTATAAATCTCACGCACCTCTAAATCGGACAAACGCGGCGCGCGCGTATATATGGGCCTCCGCGTGGAATCCGGAAGAAATGTCTCGGGCGCTCGAACTCGGTGGCTTTTCCACCGGCAGCGAGGAAAACGGGGAGAGGTTCGAAGGTGGAAAACCGCGTGGGTGGATCGCTGGTTCCGTATCGTCGAAAGAAGAGCTGGCGCTCCCGCGAAGATTTGCACAAATAGAATCCGGAAGGCAATTCCAGGATATCGTCGGGGTTTCTCATTCTACGTGCCTCACGACGATTCGCGGAACAACGATCGCTCGCGCGAATTTACCCATTCAAGTGCATTTTCATCGAAACACGTGGATTATTGTGATAACTATTTAATAATTCTATTCATATTAATCTCTTAATTTCTCGAGACGAAGTGTGTTCTATAAACGGCAGCGTTTACGCGCCGTAAACGGGCGTTTGATGAAAATTTCTGGGTTGCAGAATATTTCAAGCGCGGACATAACCCCGGGCTGGTCGCCCGGATGCCTCTCTCGCGCGATGCCCTCCTCCTCGGAATTAGTAGGAGCTGATCGAGGGGTAGAAAAAAAATTGGTGGCAATAAAAATAAATTACATGCATCGTAACGCCCGGTAGTACCGCCGGGAGAGCTCGCAGGCATCCATCCTACTTGCATACTTCGGGTCCTGATTAAAATTGGGGTGCGGTAGGAAAGGAGCGATCGGTTTTGCCCCCGGGCCTCGCATCGCTTCGGGAAACCGTCTTTCCGCCTTCTTTTTTCTTCTCTTCGCGCGTTCTTCCCCGTCGTTTTGCATCCTCTTTTTTTCGCTGTCGCGCAACCGCACCGCTGTCTCCCCTATACGTCGCGGTACGTACAGGTGCGCCCGCAAGTATCAATTATCAAAATTCAGCCTGTGACGAAGAACCCTGACGTCGTATAAAATGCCGGCTAATAACGACCGAGCAAACACGCGCATGACGGGGCGAGCGCAGATTAACGAAACCCCCGTCGAACCCGGCAATCGAAAATTCACAGATTACTCGCGTTTCGCCGTTAATCAATCGCCGCGATGATTGGGCCAATTTATTAGCGTGATAACGATACGTATCGGCTTTGCCATTACCAAATTTAATATTTACACGTCGAGACTACGAGAGATCCTTTTTCGTCAAAAAACAATTGGCACTATAAATGGCTATTTGTTAATTCTATTACAGTTTTTGCGCGGATTTCTGTGAAGGCATGATCTCAGGATAAAACATTTCAATTATTATCGTTATGCCGTCTGGTAGCCGTTGCACAAAGACACTTGTAATACAATTCTAGACTGCACCAACAAGAGACGAAGCACGGGCGACAGATTCCAGGGCGGGGGAGAAACGAGAGGGACGTTTGATCGCCGGTCGTGCAGGCGTAGGCGGTAAGAAACTCACCTCTCTCGAAGTAAGCGTAAGAGGAGCGCCGCGGTATCGGCGACGCGCCGCGCCGCGCCGCGCAGGCGGTGTTTTTCGCATTTATTTAAAGCGCAAGGACACCTAGTCGTCGAGTCCCCGACTTCGCAGTGCCGATCGCAAAGTGCCAAGATGTGTCCTCGTCCACGTAATCGTACCACTCGCGGATACACAAGGCGAGACGGAGAAAAAGCCGTGAGTAGAAGCGCGTAGAAAGAAGCGAAAAGAAACGAGGAACGCACGTAGAAGCTTAACCGCGTGCGAGCCGTCCCGCCTCCGCCGCGCCGCCGCTGTCACGAGCTCATTACGCGCCATTACCCGCAATAAATCGTCGCCGATAATTACTCTCTGCAACTATTAATGACTAAGAACCGAGCGATATAATCGCGTTAATTGCTATTATCGACGCGTCGAAGGCGGCCTCCCTCCCTTCTCGCCGCCGCCGCTGCCGCGTTGTTTCGACATTTCACATTTCACTGAACTATCATTGGCTTTCTGACGAGGCATCCGTTATCGGTTAGCTAACGATGATTCCTTGTTCTTTTCACGCTGACGTCATTTTTCATTCGCCGTTACCGGGGTAGGAACAACGGGGAGATGAGTCGTAGTTGTTCGTCGGAAAGTCAAGGTGACACGTGCACTTACGTAATAAGGTTCGGTTCCGAGAACTTTATTGGAAAGCAGGTTTTGCGTGGATCCGAGAGGGACGCCTCTTACCTAAATACCGCATCTCTAACAAGCGAAACTTACGCAGATATGCAAATACCGGGAAGAACAGCTATCGTGCAATATGATTATAACTCTATATTCTGACTTAGGCATGTGATTGCGCGTTCTAGAAGTTATTTCTGTCGACTTGCGCATTAAATTAAACCGCGAACAAATTAAACAGCCAATTATCCGTATCTTATTATTGGCATATTCGTCATTCCACGAAGAGAACGCTTCATTTATCTTTTTTTTAATCCTCTCGATTTATACGATTTTACTTCTTAATCAAATCTGCATATCAAGCGAGTGAGAGAATCAGGGTCTACCTCTGTTTCTCTTTATTCCTATATATCTTCGCCTCCAAAGTGTCACGAACTAGTCTTTTGTATAATCTCAGCAGGTCCTACCATCCTGTCTCTTCTTAAGTTAAAATAACAAAATAACCTAATTTAAGGTAGGTACTTGTTTAAATTTCATCTTTTAATATTTAACAATGTAGTATGAGAAATACCGGGCTCATTATTTCCGGCGAGGGGCTCAACGTCAGCTGGACGGGGACAACGGCCAAAGGCGAAAGTTTGCGATGGCCAATAACTTCCTGGAGAACGATGGTGTCAAGGTGGTAACCCACGGATTACAAAGCGTCGCTAGACGATCGCGTGCACCGTGCGCGTTTGGACGAACGCGTGGGCGTTAGCTTGAGCGCGGATGAGCCCGCGCGTCCCGATGAAACCCGTTTGCGAACCCGGGATTCGTATCCGCGATCCGACGTCAATCGACTTGTTGTCCGCTTCGATACCGGTATAAAAACTATTTTTTTTACAAGGTTGAGTATAGACAAGTCGATCTTTTATTTTGCTCGCAATCGGTTTTTTCCTAGTCTTCACTCATGGTGCTTTAACGAGATAAATACTGAAAAAACTAATATAAAAAATAAAAAAATAACGATTTATTACTTATTGAAAAAAAATTAGCAACAACTTTGGATCTACGCTCTTTTCATTAGGTTCTTACAAAAAGTGGATAATATTCCCCCTTAGATTATAAAGTGATTCGACGATTCAACTAATGAGACCGTTCTGTCGCGGATTATCGTGATTAACAGCGCGAGAGATTAGCGTTTACCGGCTTTACGCAAACCGGTTTTATTACTTATTGCATCCGTGATTCTGGAATATTGGATTCCTCAGCGATCACGTTTCAACTGAATCCTCGCACTTTTGCTCTCACACGAAGAAGTACATGGAAAACGAGGCGTGGGATATAATTCATAGAACGCGTTTTTCTTTAAATAAAAATCGCCAAGAGAATTAAAGCACGATTGTAAACCTATCGATTGTTCTATAAAAACGTTCGTGCTCCGTACAACGCGAATTCGTTTTGTTAATGCCCATTATGCTTGCGCAACGATGACATGAAAACTTTCAACGAGCTTGCAGAACACTCGAGTATCACAGCCAGCCGAAAAATGTCGGAATAACGACGTTGCCCGCGGATAGAATAGGAAGCGGTGGAGGAAGAAGAGGAAGAAGTGTGCTGGAGAAAAAGAAGTATCGAAGAAAAGGAAGAAGGCAAAGCTATTCACCGAGGCAGTTATCGCGGATGAGGCAGCCCCATCGAAAAGGTACGGTAAACGGTTTTATTAATGGTGCGTC
Organism: Temnothorax curvispinosus; assembly: GCF_003070985.1. NCBI lineage: Eukaryota > Metazoa > Arthropoda > Insecta > Hymenoptera > Formicidae > Temnothorax > Temnothorax curvispinosus. Next base: position 212,334 of record NW_020226364.1, on the reverse strand, counting down.
CGCGACATAAACACTTTACGTAAGGGTATTATCGATCGATAAATCGGGGCCTACAACGCGCACCGTCCACTTCTATCCCGTTCTATCTTCCAGACCGGACCTATCGTCGATCATTGCGCATCGTGCGAGGCAACCGACGCGACGTGACGTCCGTCTCTGTTTAACCGCCTCCGTAGGCTCCGTATGCATCGTCAACTCGCACCTCGTTTTTCCTCGAGCCAACTGCATTCCTGATAGCGCCGTGTCGTTCCTCGCGAACGTCCGTCTCCTAAGAGGAATGATAGACTCGCAATTAAGGAGAACGAAAAAAATTAATAGATAGCTACCAAATTATTTAGTTCGAGGATAGATGAAAGGGACATGGGATAGAGGCAAAATTTGAAATACGATCTTGATTTACAAAAAAAGATGATAAATTTAAATACTCTTCGAGAAATATATATCAGTGTTTGTGCGTGAAACAAGGTATCGTCCTTGCTCCTTTTGAGACACCGTGTATTTTCTTTACTCAACGGCTTCGAAGACGATAAGCCCTCGAAGCGATAAGCCGCGTCTTTAATTTCTAAATCCACGGACCGATCGCCCGGCGATCTGGATTGTCCCGGGGGATGTGTAATTTCGCGCAGTCCCTCGCTCTCTCATTAAAGACCCGCATGGAATTCGCATCCGCCGCGGCAACGGAGTAAGATACTCGTGCCGATCGTAAATATCGCACGGTATCTTTTAAATAGGGATGTCGAGATGCACGCGCGCGCGCGCGTGCGAAATTGTAATCGGACTTATCGCGTGTATAGTGTAATTAATTGAGTCGCATGTAAGGACGCACCGATAACCCGGAACACGGTAATAGCGGAACGAAAAAGCAACACGTAGACGAAAAGGGATCGCTCCCAATCAGCATATCGCGCTCTTCGACGCGATACCGATCGATATTTTTAATGTGATACATTACGTACACTATACACGCGTAAATACGTGCGTGCGTGCTTGCGTGCGTGGCCGCACGAGCCGACGGTCATTATCGCGTTGCACCGTCGTAAAAGTGCGTTCAAATGCGAGCAGCGCGACGATGGACGCCTCGGAATCGTCGTTGCCTTCGATGTCGTGTCGGGGATCGTCGTGGACGATGTCGTAGGCGAAATCGATTCCTCCTCGCGAGGAAAAGGAAGAATAAAATTATTCTTTCCCCCTTCTTTCCCCCCTCCAGCCACGGGGACACACGCTTGTCCCGCGTGATGGTGCGTGCTTGCGGCGCATTCTCGTTATAATTGCACGTCGCGCGGCCTGAAACGCGATCTGGATCGCGTGACCGTTACGACGCAACGCGACGCCGACGACGATGATGGTGTTACGCCGGTAGCCAGGCGTCATTAGCGGGCACGATTAATAGGACGACAGGTCCTCGGCGATCGTCCACGTGACGCAAGGAATTCACTGATTAATAACTCACGCTGACAGCAGCAAGAATCTCTCGTGCGACTTCGACAGGTAATATTTGTTCGAGGATTTCTGCATTTTCATTTGCTCGTATGTGTGATCTCCTGGCGGCGTGTTGATAAATTAACAAAGCACAATATTTAATATAATATCGAAACAATCAATGGTACATTTTCGTCCATCTTAAAAATTGACGCAAAAAAGATAAGTCAGCGATTATAAAAAATAGTAATACTGAAGTAAATTACTAAAAAAGATTTTTTTGCGTATCTTAATTAACATTAGTTGATTTCGACAGATCTTCTCAAAGAAAAAAATTCTGACGATAGAATCGATGTAAAATAAGAAAAGACAACGATGGGACCAATTCGGAAACTGCTCTCTCGATAAATCGACGAGAGTCGAAGACGCGCGAAATACGGAAAGAACAGCGGCGGAGCTTTTTGCCGGCCACGTGGTGAAAGTTTGGTAACCGGGAGGATGTTCGTAGCTATGTTCGTGCCGGCAGTTGGCGGTGCGAAAGCCAGCGGCGGCGGCGGCAGTCGTCCGGAAGCGTTCCACTTTCCACGCGGGGGGAATCCTCACGCTTTCGTCTCACGTGGCATCCTCGTGGCGCTTTTCAACGGCAACGTGAAAACGGCGCGTGCTCGGGATGCGCACCTTCGCGGCCTGATTAGCAACCCAGACCGAGCGAAGGCCAATGGCACCCTGCTTGCCTGTCTGCCTGTCTGGTCTTCCGCGAGGAGTATAAGGGGTAGCGAAAGCTCGTGCCGTGCGAAAGAGACAGAGAGAAGGAAAGAGAGAGAGAACAGCCGGGGAGGGGGTTGGTCTGATGGTGGAAGCGCCGCCGACACGGTGGTACTCTGGTTGCCGGTGGTGGTGGTGGTGGTGGTGGTACGCGGTGCGCGACATAAATATGTATGTATCATCCGCTGCGACCTGCCCCACTACCCCACTAGGTCAGACTCATGCTTCATCACAATGAGCACCTTGCCTTGCTGCTCGTCCTGCTCCTTTCCGCCTCTCGTCCCATTCAAGTGGATGGCTCGAAACCCCTTTCGATCATCACCAAAGACCTAAACTGGCTCTCGGAAGGACCGTCACATCATCGACGGACAATCGCTAGAACAGTTTAATCTCAGCGCCGATAACTCAGAGCCGTAATCAGAATTATTTACTATAGTTATGCAGTTACGATCAATGTTTAGTGTTTCATCGGGGTAACCAATTGCATATAACATTCTTAGAAGCTTATGCATTTCCGGTCGATTACTTTTTTTTTGATTCCCTCGTACTGAAGCCCTAGAGACCAAAAAGATGTCACGGACGTCGGTTACGGATACGAGTGCTAATCGACAGACGAATCGACGAAGATTCATATACGCAAGCTCAAAAGTTTTCATTCCAGGCACCACGGCCGGTTCAGCTGACTTCGATCACTGACGTTGCACGCAGCCAGCCGGTGACGTGGACGTACTCTGACGTCATCATCGACGTCCCCATCTCTCTCGCGTACATGCACGGGGGTTGCGCAAGGTCTGGGTGGTAAGGAGAGGGGCGCCGCGGGAGGAGAGTGCCGCGTAGGATGGAGTACCGAGGGGGCCAACACAGCTCGTGGGACGGGGGGACGGGAGGAGAAAGGGGGGAAGGAGAGAGAGTAGCTCTTACATATTTATGCCGCGTTCTACACGCAACACCCATCCCGGGGGTGGTAGGAACCAACCCCCTCTGCGCTTACCACGCCGGCTGGTTCGAGATAGCTAGGTATGCCGACCTTGTGCGCACTTTCACGGGGGCGGTTATCTGCGGCCCCGGAGATGCTAATCAGTTTGGTTGATAGTGTGCGTCGCTTGAACGCTCGCGAAATTATGCCACCGTCGCGATGATCGTCTTCCGCGATGATCACGCGACTTTATCGGTGCTCCGTCGAGCGAGACGCGCTCGAGACAGGTAGTTTGAAGACTCGTGTCAATGAGCCGGGAAAAGAATGGCCGTATATGATAAGTGTGCGGTTATGCCAGGAACGTTTCGCAGGAGTCATTGGCGCGCAACACATCGCCGACTTTGACGTTAATGAGACTGCCAACGAATAATTCTGATTCATTAGACTGGCATATAATTGCGCGCGCTCATCCGTACGAAAGTCATGCCAGATGTACAGTACGAAGAAACAAAACGGCATCTTGTCGAAGAATATTAGTAGATCATCGATGATCCACTAATACCTCTTATAAAGATTTAAAAAGATATTTTACACTGATGAAGTAAGCTTATTTTTATATGATTTATTATATAATTTATTATTTAATAACCTATCAGTCATCTTAAAATGAAAATTATTGTTGTCCTTATAGTTCTAAATGACAATAGCTATAGTATCTTTGAATACATTCGACCGGCAGCTTGTTTAGTTATTATATATCTCGTGATTTATAGTGTGTAAAATTTACACAACAAACCGTTTTGTCGTCAAACTCGCTAAATCAGTTACCATCAATGAAAGACACCGATGTTCATTAAGGCATAATTACAATTAGCCTTTACGATGTATACTTTTAGAGATTATCCTCGATTTTGTAGAATCGGACGGGGACTCTTCAGAGATCACCTAGTTGTCTGGTATTATTATTACCTGTATACCACGATGCAGCACGATAGATAACGTCAGTCACTATCTGCGATCCTCGCGGTCACGTGATGCGCATCACGAACATGAGGAGTCCGTGTTTTATACAAACTAACGGTCACGATGGCTATGATCCATCGCCGACAATGCTGGCTGGTCTTAAGGAGACGGACAAGCAGCTTCGTCATTTGCATACTTGACAACTCGCTCGTGCGCCATCGACAGGCACGAAGCGACGGAGTGCTGGACCGGCATGGCACGGCATCGCGTATAAGAAACAATTATTGCTTCACCGCGACACCTCGCGCGACTGCTCGACGATGGACGAGAGCTTTAACGACGCGCATCATCGACGCGGTTTACGAGCATTTTCCTATTTATTGTATTCGTCGCGAGTTTTTTTTTCCGTAAGATTACTGCTTTCTGTAATTCAATGAACAGCGGCTATCAAATAAATTTGATATCGAGATATTCCCCAGCGCATCTGGTCCCTCGAATTTCGCGAATCAAACAAGATTTATCTTAGCCTTTGAACGAAATGCAACCAAAGGTCTGATCTGGTTAAGGATTTGGTAAAGTACCTAATTTATCACGTGTTAGTAATGTAAACGGGCTCCATGCGCAACTTACGTGTGTAAGTTACGCGCAATTTACTTCTACGGATATCGACGAAGGATCAAACTCACGTAGTGACGAAAGCGAAGGAGACGGAGGAAACCCCGGGGCTGCGAGTCGGGAGGGAAGTCGAGACAGACACGCGTGTCGTCACGGCTTACCCAGGATGCGCGTGTCTTCCCTTAACAGTCTGTTCGCCTTGATAGAAATCGTTCAGGAAAAAAACACGTAGCGTCGGTTACATAAAAGTGCGGGCGACTACTTCCGCCGGGGTGTGCCTGAGATTGTAAGGATCCAGCCGGAGATATGAATCACGGATGAAAGATCGTTTCCTCGATTACGGATTAGGATAATGTTCAAAGTTGAGGAAATTTTAAAGAGCCCACATTTTCCTTTTAAAAAATCACCTAGACATTTTTTTTCTCTTATTCTTATAACACTCAGTCGGGCGATAATATTATATCAAATTTCGTATTAAACATTTCAATAAAATTATAATCTTCTTCAAGTATTTTAAGATAATATCTTATTGCATATAATATGTGTGAAACAACTCAATCAGATTGATACTAATTCTCACGTGAACGATAGGGATATGACCTTCCAACGTTAATTATAGTATTTTCTAACAAGCGATTAGATGGATATAACTTACGTGCATTTATCACTTCAAGGAAATCACGGAAACAATTTCCTGGTCAAGATCTTTCTCTTTTAATCATCGTATCGTAATAAACTACCGCGTCATCAATCTTTATCATTTTAACTTTATACATTTTTCATATAGTATAGTTTTTGGCGGTAAGTCAATCATTAACAAAGTAATTTTATTACACGTCTCTTTCTTGTATCACTTGACTGAAATGCGTCAAAAGTAATATCGTCAACTAGTAATAAATTACATCGTCAAATCAAGATTAATTAGATCGGTGGTAGAAGACAGCGAATCACTGATGTGAACTGAAGTTGACCTCGTTGCAATGGTGCAGTAATATCGTGATTGCATTATCGCAGAAGAGTGGCATATCGTCGTGTGCCTTCGAGGAAAACTTGCCGTATATTATACGAGCAGCATCCAGATCGTCCGAGAGGTAATCACCAATTTCTACGTAGCTACTGACGATCCTCGTCGCCCTCCTGATATCATTATGCGAACTCGTTAGACACGATCGCGTGTCCCGGTGCTTAGAAATACGAGCAGTAGAATTAAATGGTTTCTTCGTTGAAAATATCGCTGTGACATTATCGAATTTTCTTGGCTACATTTAGAACTCTCTATAATTAACCCAATAATGTTATTACATTTAAATTTATAGATTGCTTCTAACATAATATGGTTTTCTCTGATCTTCTTTCCTTTGCGATTTATCATTATGTCATTTTTATGTCTAAAAGAGAACGAGAGAGAGAGAGAAAAAAAACTATCATTCCATTGAAAATCTAGTTATAGAGCAGTCTAACTTAGTCTTCCTCGAATCCGTATGAATTTCAGAAACGCTGATATACGCGAAAATGACTTCTTTTCCTTACGTTCGCGGATATGCGTGCTGTCGAGTGCAATCGAGCATCGAACATTAGTTGAGTATAAAATCAAGGGAAGAACGAGACAATGACATAAATTTTGTAAATTTTATTTCCTGAATTATCGAAAGCCATAAACTTTTAAAAAGGAAACGTTTCGTAAAATCTGTAACAACGATAAATCGAGAAAGATACAAATTTGGCAATCCAACAAAGATATCGGCGTAACTAACAATAAACTGGTATACTTGGCCGAGCAAAAAGGGCGTCTCTATCTAACAATAAGATTCATCACGCTGGCTCCAGGAGCGTATCCAGGCAGAGGAAGCGAAGAAAGAGTGAGACGAGGCGAGGGAGCCGAGCGTGCAGAACCGAGTACCGGGCAAAGCGCTCGGCTGCAATTTTTCTCGCTACATACGTGACGGGAGTAGAAACGAGAAGAGAAAGGATCCAGGTAGGGAGAAAAGGGCGGCGGAAAGCGAGGGAAAAAAAAGCCAGTCGCGAATTTCCGTCCATCGCGAACGACGATCGTGCGCGCCTGATGGCGGGACGCTGGATTACTCGCAAGGGATTTTCCAACTTTCGAAATCCTTACGTCGTTTCCTCTTCCTAAAACGCCGTATTCGAAAGTACGATAGCAGTCGTTTACGCGATTCGCTACGGAAAGCGGCTGATAACAGTACCCGTTTCTTTAGCACAACCAACATAATTTTATTTACAGACCTCTTGTCTTTAATAAGCTCGCGTCAATAATTTTTTTTATGTATTGACGCGTATTAGTAATTTTTTTTTATACGTCGATATCATCAGTATGCAATCGAAGAATTTATTTAAGAATTGTTTATGAAAACGCCAGACAAGAGATATCGATCTGATTTTTTTTTTAAATCTGAAGCAGACGGCTGCAATCTGCACAGACGGAATAAGGGTGTATCTTGCCTGGAGAGAGAGAGAGAGAGAGAGAGAGAGAGAGACGTCGGAAGTAAATCAGACACTATCAGAATCCACATTAGATCACTAAGCCTGATTCGCATTGACACGTATCGTGCCTTTGGGGCGGAAAATATGATTGCTTCGTCTCCGTTGTCTAGATGGGTAAGCATCGGGGAGAGCGAGGGCGGATTAACGCCACCCTCGGGGATCCACGTGGCTTTTCCACCTTCGCTGTATCCACCTCGCTTTAGCCTTGTATTTGCTCGAGCGGTTTTATGCGCCTTATACTTTTAAGACCTCGCTCACCTTTTACGAAAATTAGTTGACATTTGCCGAAAATAGTCTTCGCCCGAATTATTGCTTATGCGCCCGACATTAATTGCAGTTAATAAGACGTTACGAATATTTTTTATTAAAAGTGCGAAGCTGCGGGCATGCGATAAATATTCCTAACTCCCTCTGGAGAAAGATTCCTCTTAATAAATAGAAATTCTTTATTTGCTTCTCTCCAATCGAGAGCTACCATATAAGATTCAATATTTTACTAGATTAAATTAAATCAAACTATCGTTAGTTGAATTGGAAATGAATGTTATCGATAATCTACTTCGTATTAATTAAAAGTGGTGTTTAAACTATGTAGCATCAATCAACTATTCCGAGATAAATAAATCAATGCGATATCCACCGCTATCGTCGGATGGATACGAACGACCCATCGATATTTTCGAAGATAGGTACTTGGGGACGCTTCCGGCTAATCTGCTGGCAAAACAAAGTCGGTCCCCGACAGGAGCGCGATTTATATAAAGTTCCGCATCGGCGTCGCTTCGGTGGAACAACAACCGGGGAGTTATCGGGATCGATAAAAAGTCTCGCAATAAGCTATCGATACGGCCGTGTGCTGTTTTATTGTGTCACGTGCGAAGGCACAGACAAACTCTCCCTTCCGCCACCCCCTTCCTCTCCCTGCCGCACACTCCACATATATCAGTCGCGTCAGAGGGGAGACGTCGATATCCCTCGATCAATCATTAATAAGACCTGAAACCCCAAACACACATAAGGCGAAATTCGCCATTCTAACGCGCGCTCTTTTTTTTTTTTTTTGCTCTCCTGCATCATACATACTTCGACGATGCCATTGCACCCCTTGCCGTGGCATACCCTCCAATGCCACAAGACGAGAGAGAAATTGTAAACGGCAACTGTCGAATTCGCGAATTGATGGAATTTTATATTTTCCTTTTCTGTCTGATTCCTTGTCCCCGTTTCCGCGCTCGGTCACGTTTCCGATTCGACTCCCTTCGTCCGCGAATAGCGATCCTCTCGGCCAAACGATTTATAGCGCCGAGTATCGACACGGTTTTGAACTTATCGGGGGACCGCGAGTGCGCCGCGTCGCCGATCTCTTCTCTCTTTCTCAGCCTCCAAGTAACTTCCTCGAGCGGAACGTCCTCTCGAGCTGAGTCGTCCTCTCACACGGAAATAATATCCTCTTACGAAAGAAATTACCGAGCAATTCTTATTGTTATTGATGCCGATGTTATCGCTAAAATATTCTAATTTATGTAACGCTTAACGTCATTCTTCAAACGATAATCTGCGCGACCTGCAAATTACTTTTTTAAATAATTCGCTTTTATTTTTCGAGGTGATTCGATTTCACGACGGTTAAATTGAACGTTTTAATTATCACACTGGTCGGCGCAACTGTAATAACAACGCGTTCAGCCGACCCTAAACCGAAATCGGGAGTGACGAGGGCATTTTTCCACCATCGTTAACCCGTGCGATCAGAAACGACTCTGAAAGTGTCAACGCTGCTCTGGTTTTCCCATTTTTGCACGGCTCGTACACATCCTGTCGGGCATCCCTCTGGCTTCCACCGAACTCCCTGGAGAGACTTACACGAAACAGGGGTTGGTATACGGCGCGGAAACGAGCAGATATCGAGTTGCGGTTTAAAACTCGCTACCATTCCCTCCCACGCACGGTCCTCTTTCTCTTCCTTCTGTTTCTATCTCTCTTTCTCGATCCGCCGGTGACGACTCCGTCAAGGAAACCGGGATTCAGTACGCTGATCAGCAGAAAAGCGCAGCCCTTGGCTTCACTTGCACTCGAAGGAGACACCCTTAAAGCGCTATCTTTACAGTATCGATAGCTACCCTCTCGTGGAACGAGGGAAAAGACGTTCGGTTTCTGACATTAGTCATCGAACATCCAACAATTATTCGATCATGTAAATTGTCTTTTTTTGAGATATTTTTAATTTTAAACGTTTTGTTATCGCTTTCGCGTCATAAGAAAAGATTAAGATTCCTCGTTCTATCCGTCCTTTCCGTTTAATCAATGATAAATTACACGACGCCTGTGGAATCCTCTTGAATTTCGAGGAAGTTTACGGAATACAGTGGGCGTATATGTGAGAAAGATAATATATAAGCGGAGTTGTATACGTGATAGGCGCGACTATAAACCTCCCGGTAAGGAAGACAAACGCGCGTTCGATGCCGCGCGCGATGCCGAACATTGCATCATTGATGCGCTCTATTCCCCAAACGGCGGTACATCCGGCGCTAAGGTCGTGGTTTATCTGGCCATAACTGTGAAATATCTGCGCCGGCGATGCGCCGCGTCGTGTCTGATTGGCGCGAACCGTTGCGCCGCGGTAAATCTTTCTTCCCTCCTTCGATCGCGCGCTCCCTCTCTCCGAGAGGCTCCATTCAGTACGGCCCGACAGATATCGCCGATCGTTTTTCTGAAAGCCATTACTAAGGGACTATTGTTGTACACTTGACGAGAACTTTGTCGCGACGTCGGTGGACGCAAAATATTTCCACTGCTCTTCCATAGCTTGTGAAGATTTAAGAATGAACCGCGACTATATTAAAATAATCCATTTTAAACTAAAATCGCATTATTAATGTAATTTTTACATTCTTTTTATACGTTGTATATTCAATTTTATTCATTTCTATATTTAGATTATTTTGAAACGAACGTATTGTGATTTGTGGCGCGCTATAAGGCTATTATATAGTTTTTTTTATCCTTTATCTCCCGAGCATTTCGACCCAATTACGCGAGTTTCTCGAGGGTCGACGTTCACGAAAGCGAGCGTTCGCGCGCACTAAATCCGATCAATCGGGATCGATACAGGGCCCCAAGTCCCCAGTATCTCTTCTTCGTCCGGTCGGCGTTCAGGGCTGGTCCCGCGACCCGTCCGGTCCATCCGAGAGGAAAGAGGGAGCGAGAGATATCGCGGCGGCCCTATAAGGCCCAGACGGCGGCTATAAGGCCCTTGGGCAGTAACAATGCGGCCTGGGCACGGCTTCGCGGTGTCTCGTAAATATAAATGATGCCGCGACGCAGTTATTGCCGTGCTACCGTGTGTGCAGGCCCCCTCGTCTCTCTCCGTGGCGCGCGGATGCGAGGGCATAAAACGCACGATGCGTAGACGAGTCTCTTTTCTTTCTCGGCTTCGGCCATCTCGCATCGCACGACGCACACGCGCGTACCTCATCTAGCTTGGTTCCCGCTTCCCGCTACGTCGCCGCCGACTCCGCGGTTGGATCATCTAAAGCCGCGATAGGTTTTTGCTTCCGAGCGGGCAATAACGGAGCCGCACACTGCCTACGACCGCCGCGACTCGCAGATACCGCGGTTTCAACGAACACCTGGAGACGCATCGGCGATCAATGAAATTCTTGACGACTTCCTATATTCTTTCCGAAGCTTTCTTTTGTTGTATACAAGTTGTCTCGCCGCAACTTTCTAGCTTACGCATCTTAGGAAACGTTAAAGGTAAAGAAGAGATATTATAGAGAAAAGGATCTTTAAATGCTCTTTGTGGAAAAAAATTATTTTTATCCTATAATGTTCTCGCAAGTAAGGAAAGTCTCGATCAGTTGTCCATGATGGAAATGTCATGGGGTCAGATCGAAAGGTAGGTTGTTATCGCTGAGGCGCTTAGCACGCGAAGCGACAGAAGGATTCGCTGATGCTCTGCTTCTTTTGCACTTCGTGGAAGTCCCGGTGGCACGAAGGATGTGGATGAGAAGAAAAGGGACCGTAGAGAGAGAGGAAGAGAAGAGCGAGGAGGGAAATCAAGAAGGTGGAAAGAGGAGGAGGAAGAGGAGGAGGCTGAAAGTGGCGGTAGGATGCTGGCAGCGAGACGGAGAGGAAGAAAGAGAGAGTGTGAAAGGTGCTGGAGGGCGGAGAAGAAGAATCGACGACGACGAGGGCGAAGGGAAAAGGGGGCGGGGACGGTCCATTAGGCGGTATCGGGACCATCGCACGGTAGCACCAACGCTCTCTGCATCTCAATGCCTTCGCCCTTAGCCGCGCGAGACGAGAGGGCCGAATGGAGCCGATTTCGGGGCCTCATACGCGCTTTCGCAGCCACCTCGAGCAGCCGCATCGCCTCGCCACAGAGATATCGATGGCCGGCGTAGGACGTGGAGGCGAACGGACCGGCCCTGCGACGCACCAAGACCGGTAGCCCGCGGCGGTGTTTTCGCCTAATCGACCGCACCGTGATGCGCTCGCCATGATACCGTCGCAATAAGCGCGTTAAACATGGTCTACTATACGGCTCAAAAAGCGTCTGTTAGTGGATCGGCGAGTAAATGGCGAATAAACTCGAAGAGAAATGACAACCCGATGGAAGATGAAACAATTAAACTCCTCAAAAGATTTCTGCTCGTTATCTATGTCGCTAGTTGAAAATGTAGGGCTTTTTATTTGACAGAATATTATGCAACTTTTTTACATTTTCCATTTAATCTCGTTCCGTTTTTTAAATAATGGAAGACAATCTTCTAAACTAAGTTGTCAAATGCCGGAGTTAGTCTTTAACTGGTTTATAAATAATTAACTTAATTTAGTATTTGCACAGACAGTACGGTGAATCTCTGTTCCGCAACGCAATTATTCTCTTTTAAATTATTTCACGGTAACGCGGTTGCCTAATGAGACTCATCGAAATCGTTACACCTACGTGTTCGGCACACTCCTCGTCGCTTTTTCCTCCCCTTAGATGACAGACGGCTCGACGAGACAGCCTTCGGCCTGGGAGTGAATCTACGATGTGGCATGCCCGATCGGAATCTCTGGAACACAAACTTGCTCAGAGTCTCTCTCTCTCTCTCTCTCTCTCTCTCTCTGTCCCTCTCCCTCTCCCTCTCCCTCTCTCTTTCTCTTTCTCTTTCATCAGGCTAAACAAATCCGAACAGGTCTCCAGTGAGAGACAGGCTTTAACAGAGATAGATAGAGAGAGAGAGAGAGAGAGAGAGAGAGAGAAGCATGGCATAATAAATATATCCGACACATATATTTATATACATATATCCACTTATCAGAAGTACATTGTGATGTTATTGAGCGATCGACCGATATTTCAAGGAAAAAAAGATTTCTAAAGAACACTTTACATCGGGTATCGGTAGCGGCAATTGGCAGGATGCAAACTAATTTAATATCATAAAGTTAACCGGTAATCTCGGTCCTGTCGCATAATAAACTTCGGCATTTCCATAAATGGAAGGTGTGGCGATGCGAAATCGCACGCTCGCACGAAGTTTATGGCAGTATTTCTTTCGCAGATTCGATCATCTTTTACCTCATTATATTCAAGACCGACAGCTTTCGGTCTTTACCTTTGACTTATTCGCAGTTTTTTTTTTGTAAATATCTTTTCGTGAATGCTAGAACGTCTGATTCGGTAATGCTAATCAAAGGTTAGCCACATGGGTCTTGAGAACACGTGGATGACACGATTCGCGTCAGCACGGAAGTGCCGATTAAATTCCATTCGAGTTTGCGAGAATTTCTTTCATATGCATCGTCGTCAACACAACACATATAACGGCGCGCCGAAATCGCATGCAAAATTCTTGAAAAACCAGCCGGTCGAACATAAATCTGTATCTCGAAGCAATTAAATTAAGAGAATCGTCTGTGACACTCGACATCGGACACACGTGCAGTTACTTTACACTTTCAAGTTTACGCATACATTGCGAGGAATTGAAGTATAAGATGTCGAGCATGCATGTCATCGACCTACAAAATTAGACGTTTAATCTGGAAATCCAGTGATACATATACGATATACATGAACTATTATACATTCAGAATTTTTATATTTTGAATTATGGACCGTCGTATCTGATTATCATAATCAAAATTTTTATATCTTTTCGTAGAGGAATAAGATTGCATTTTGATCGTGAGAGTTCTCGCGTTTCGTGTAAATCCACAGAAAGTAGAGTGCGAACAGATGTGGTTTCAACTTATAACCGATCGACCGAGTTAGGCGTGTTCTATTTCGACAACGCATCGGCAAAATCTCTTTCTCAAGGATTCCCGGCAAGCACGAAACAGCTACCGGTGTTCGTTCCCTCTCTGTTTCTTTCTCCTCTACATGTCTCTCTTTTTTTCTGTTCCAGTGGACCGAAGGACACTGGCCGTAGGCGCGCAGAAGCCGGTGAGGTAAGCCGAACCAACCGCGACTCAACGGCGACGACGACGACTTCGACGACGACTGCGACTAGATTTTCCCGTCAATAAATCAAGCCGGTCCGCGGGCCGGCCTCGGCATTTCTGCCACCGTTGCCGCCGCTCGCGACTGTCGACGACTTCGTCTTCTTCGCTCTGCCGCCGCTTCTGCCGCCGCCGCGCGCTGCTTCCTTATTCATACCGTCTCGTCGACAGTCGCGTTCAGAAAAACGTTATCCTGGATGTTGTCAACGCGTCTTGCTGCTACGAGCGTTTCCAGCATCCGGTAGTTAGTTGGGAAAAGCGCGAGCTACCGCATATACACATACATTACATACCCATACATCTTTGTTTCGTCCGCCGGTTATGCTTGTTCGTCGTTTCTCAAACAAGAAACTCGTCGACGCGTAAGAAACACGAAGAGCGGAGAGTACTAAACGAAAGCGCGGATATTTTGATCTCTTGCGTTATTAGAAGTAGAATATTCTTTCACAAGGCCGTTCTCAGAGACGTTATTTAAATGAATTTAATTAAATAAATTGGAAAGTTGAGGCTCTCTGTTGGACATCCACACGTAAAGCAAAACAGGCTAATTAAGAGCCAATCGCTGTTGACCGTGCGAAAAACGTTTATTCTTTTTTAGAATTAAATAAATTAAAAATTACTAAAGGTGTTGTAATCGACCCAACTGGCCAAATTTATTGATCGAAAAACGCTACGTTTCGACCGAGGATCCGGTCCTTTTCAAGCGTGTATACAAGACTCACAAATATCGATTAGTCAGGCATAATGCCCTAACTACGCCGAATCTAAAAACTAAACGACAAATTACGCACTCCGCAATTAAGTGAAATTATATCCATATTATACAAAAAATAGAAACTTACATATTTGTGCGTCGGAATCAAAGTAATAATATATTTGTTGAACGGCATACTTCGTGAGATGTTTATCGTAAATAAATTAAAATAATTAATTAAATAAATTTCACCTTATATTCAAAATCTTATATAAAATATATCTTAAATATGATCGTCGTAACTGTTCAGGATATTTCTTTCTTAAAAAAAGCTTTATAAGCAAATTTTCCTTCTAGTGCAATATACTGATTAACATTTCTATCTCTGTATATCATAAGTGCGATAAATTTTATTGAGGCCGAATCGAACTAAATTACTCTAGGGAAAGAAAAGACGGCACTTTGGGGCCCACGATTAATAATCCAATTATTTGGGTTGCTCGTAATCCTAATTTTACGTAACCGTTTTTTTTCTCTTAAGCGATATCTCTAATTAACCCCACGTAACTAAAAATCGTAATTAGCTATTCTATCTATTTCAAAGATTTTTAAGTTATACTACAATAATAAATTCTCTCAATTAGTTCTGTCGATATTCGCAGTTACGCAAAGATAATTTTCACTTGAGGGGCACTAACCAAAATGTTGTTTAACTAAAAAAAACTGGTCTAAATTTCTCCCAGAGTATAAGAAATATCGTCTTTGAGGAGAGCTACGCGTCGATGTGAATATTTATTCCTAACTCCGGTTCGGTGTGAATCTGCGAATGATCCTATCGATGGGGCATCCGTTCGGCGATATTAATTCGTACGACGTTAAACGCGTGAGAGACAAAGTTTGCCCTCGGTGAATTGATAACGACACGCGATCGCACGGACGGAAGATACCTACATGTATAAATCCTATATGGCAGCGAGTCGCGACCGTACGCGCCGCACATGCGGAGCATTTCTTCGAGAAATTTCGAGGGAGGAGTAATCGATGGCTACCTCGGCGACGATCGGTCCGGCAATCAGGACGAATGTGCAGGGAGATAAAGTGAAATGGCGTCGCCGTTTAATTGGAGTTTCTGACGCGTTTCTGGCATTAAGTATGATGTTGCGTTGAGTTCAATTAAAATGGAAATCGGGGATGGCCGTTGCTTCGCCACGTCTCTTTCTCGCTCTCCGTCTCTTTTTCCCCCTCCGTCTCTGTGTCCTCTCTCCCTGCCTTCCTCCTCTCCATGTATTCGCCCATCGTTCTCATCGTACTCTTCGTTCTTCCTCTTGCACTGAATCCGTCCCACACACAACTTACGCTTATGTATACATATACACCCACACATACATACAGTTGTACACACTTGCACGTACATGCACACACATATACACATACATGTGCGAAGTGCATCCCATGTTTTCGCTCACTATGTGTATACCATCCTTCGATCCTTCCTCCTCCTGCTCTTCATCGTCCTGTTCCTTCTTCCCTGCTGTTCGTTCCTCTCACGAGAGCTTCGAGCTACCACATACGTGTCCCGATCTGAAAATAGTTCGGTTGGTCCCGGGTAGGAGTCCTTAATGAACCCGAGATTAGAAGTCAGCCCCGGACTCGAGAGCGGTAGATACTGGGTACAATTAACACTGAAATATCATCGGTGTGGGTCCGTTAGGGACGGTGGTACACGATGTGTCTCAGGTGGGATTTTGCCGCCGTCGCTGCTGCGAAAGGGAAAGGGGAATCGGATCCTCCAGACAAGGGACTAAAGGACTGGCCAACTTTATGGACTCTTAAATTAGCCGATTGCCGCGAGTCGATTCGAGCTTCGCGGGAGATCGGGCGGTACCGAATTCCCGTCGCGGAAGTAATATATTTTATATTAACAGGCTCTCTTTTGAAACCATCGGATTTCTTTTTGCCACCAATACTTGAAAAAGTGAATTGATAGCGATGAAGTCTTCTTACAACAAATCTGTATGGGTGTGCGCGTTGTGTTTAATATAATTTAAGAGATCATATAATTTATTTTTAATTGTTATGACGTACATAAATTCCTATTGACTATGTGCGGGCAAATAATAATTGCAATAATTTTTCAGCCCCGGAAGATGAGAGCTAAAAACGAGAGAGTGAAAAGCGCTAGAATGTGCATCGTGTGTTTTTCTCTCTTTATCGTTTACAATAATTACAAGATAATTGCTCAACGGAATGAGCGCCTCGGGCGTGCGTCATCTCCGTGCGATGCGCAGCTGCAGGATTTATTTATCTTTATTTTTTTTTATTTCTTTTTTTTCCATTCGTATCAGTGGCTACTTTGTGAGCGTTTAACATACAGGAACAAAACGATGGACGCGGTGGTACCGCAGAGAATTCATTGCCCTTATCGCGATTTGTACTTAACGCCCGAACATCTTGCGATGCGCATATAATTACCATACTCGCCATAAATACAAGATCCTCGTGGAAGGCATGACGTACCGATTGCTTCTTTCCCATTACAGTAAATCAACGGCTCCGCGATAATTCTCGCGGATTACGGATACGTTTATGCGCAAAATAGCAAATCGGTGCGGTAGCAATCATTAAATCGACGGCAGCCAGCCCAGGCCGAGGCTAAATAGCAGTGGCCTGGCCCGATTTAAGACCGCTTTTGATGCTCTCAGAGAGAGACCGCCTGCCACCGTGCTCTCGGCCGACCGGTGCCGGTGCTCGGTAGAGACTTAATAAGACATCGTGACTCAGCGCAATGTCAGGTCTCTAAGTGATCGGTTAATTGTACATTAAACCGTACATAATAGAATTATCAGCGGTAGAGAGAGCGAGAGAGAGAGAGCACGGGCTTCGGCTCGTGCGGAGAATAGCCCCATGCCCCTTTTGTAAAATCTGACCCACTACTTAGCCCGCGTGTCGAACCTGAAATTGAAATGTCTTGACATTTTTGCGCATGTTGTGAGCATTATAATGACGGCACATTGTAATTAACTGATAAACGCGCGATATTGAGATTGGGTAGAAATTTAAATCACCTAGATGTGTGTGTGTGCGATTTGGATTCTCTTTAGAAAGATATTAAGGGTGTACTATTAATTAATTAATTAATTATGTAAATTTCATTTAATTAATTTTATGAAAATTCAAATATAACTATAACGGAACCAAACATAATTCATATATAGATTGTATTCATAGAACTAATTGGATGCAGTTATGCAATAAGGAACCAAGCGCCTGCACTTTCGTGATTTTTAGTTCTGTAAGGAGATATTCTAAAAACGTACGTAACAAATAGAATTGTATTTGAGGAAAATTATATAGTTCGGTCATTATATTTGAGATAACGTTAGCACAGCATTTTATTTCTAACGTTTCGAGAAATTTACTTTAGCGGAAAAGTAAAGTTTTGGAATTGGTTCCGCATTGCAGAATCAATTGCAGAACTGCCAATTTAATTTTCTGGGGATGTAATATTTTTCTCTATTTTTATGATTCAAAAATATATGTTCGTCCTATCTTTAATATCCTCATATAGAGTTCATTTTTGTGACAGATTTGGACAAAATGTCTCGTAAAGTAGATCAGTTTTCCGCTGATCAGTTTATCGTGGACGTTGTTGTCTATCGATGTAATTAATGTGCTCGGCATATTATAGGTGTAAGTATATAGGGTTTCATAGCGCCGGCCGCGAGAATCGTGAGCAAGCAGTATTAATCTTGCATTCCTTCGGTCGTGGTGCCTTCAACTGAGAAGGCTTGATACACGGTAACCTTAACGCAATCAGTCACGGCGCATTACGATGATTTCATTCCGCGTCTGGCGCTATTAATTATCGCCGCGAGCAGCCCGCGAAGTAACTACAAACATGGACCCGGCGCGTCAAAATAATTAATACGAGTTACATACGAAGAAACTCGGGTAGTCACGAGGTGCCCGACAACGACAACGACGACAACGACGACGATGACGACAACGATACTATTCCAGAGAAACGGGTACGACTGGTTCTACATAACGCATTTCTGCCACGCATCGGTATATTTACGATCTACGGTAAACAGAATCGTCTGAGAAACTAGATGCATAATAAAAAGAAGTTTAATATGTTACATCATGTGATAATAAATATGAGAAACTGTACAAGAGTCCCGAATAATATTTAATAATTGAAAGTGACAATGAAGAAATAAGATTATTTCGTTTACATTAAAAAATAATTAAAGATATAGTGATGATACATCATACGTGTAATATTCTTGTGATAAAATACGAAGGAGCATATTCTTATCGGAAGCGCATCCGGAATTAGTCCTCCACCTCGTCGCCTATCGAGAAACGATTTATCACGCGTGGAATTCGCGATCCCGGTCCAGGGCTTTTTCAAATTAATTAGGAGTTAGCTAGTGACTGCCCTAACCGCATACCGGGCCTATCTTATCGGGCTTACTTAAGGTCGCGAGAATTCTCGCGATTACCGGGACGTCAAATGTCCCCCGTGCGCGGGTTAATTGGCGCCATCGCCGAGGACATGCCGGGACCGGCAAAAATGTTCAGCCACGGCAGGCAAGCAGGTAGATCGCACGATCGGTACCACACGCCGATCTCTACGTCGCGGCCGTGTATTCCGGGAGCACGCGCATCTTTCCCCGTGTTGGTTCGTTTATTAACCGCGGGTTAATTCGCCGTTTAGAGGCCGGCCGCGTGGTCGCGCGCTCGCATTATAAAAGCGAAGTGATCCCGCGATAGGGATTCATTAAACGCCGTTAATTAAGACATTATCACGTCATAATGATCTCTCTCGCGGAGGCCTCGGGGAACTTTAATGAATGAATGAAACACGCCTCATAAATAATTAATCTGCCGATTAAGCCAGAGCTCTGGCCAGCGGCCGTGGCCGATTGCCGGAGCGAAGTACGGCGGAGAATCGCTCGCGTTTTCGAAATGAGAGTCGTACGCGTGTTGTCACGCTCGCGGGAGACGACGCTGTTGGCGATGATCTCGACCGCCCTGGCAGATCCTCGACGATCGCGTTTGCCTCTCTCTCCCGCCGCGCTGGCTCGCTTTTAAACGGGAAGTTGTAAGTAGAACGTGGACGATACCGCTCGCGGAAGCGCTTATTATTTTCGCGAGTATACAACGGCGCTAATTGCACGAGGAAACAAATAGGTAAGCCCGTGATTTAGGCTGCAAACGAGGGATCTGCCTGACCTGAAAAGGAAGAAAGCATGAGGCGTCGTCCGAGCGGAAATCGCAGCTGACCCGCGAAATTCAGGTTCCCTGGAAATCGCGATCCACCATCGTTTCCCTCGCACAATCTATATATCTTCCGTGCGCAGAAAACTGGGATTTCGTTTCGAGGGACTCGCTGTTCGCGGAGGCATTACGTCCGCGTGTCGCAAACGACCTTAGCACATGTACAATCCCGAGAAACGTACAGTTCGTAGAACCGAGTGGCCGCGACTGTTTCATGTCCGTTGACACTTGACCTTCGCCGGAATGGCGCGAAATCGCGCGGCTCCGTTCGAGAGAGCCGCTCGATTCAAGATCGCGAAAAGTCAGCGATGACACACGTATATCACACGTGTAACGTATCTGTCGTAACTCGCGATTGCGTCTAGATATACTGGAAAATCCAGTATACAAGTCCGGCCTGTCTGCCTGCCCTTCCTGTTTCGTGAAATACCTCTTTTCGTCCTCCTTCTTCCTTTCTCTCTGTGTTTCGACGAAGAGCTGAAGCGACGCCGGCGTACGTAAATAAACCAGTTTGACGACACGTAACATATCGCGACGTTACGTATAGGAATTGCACCGGGCATGTACCGGTGTTTCGCCGGCATAACGCGGGCTCCGACCGCGTAATAATGGCCCACTAAATATTATTAAGTAGCGACACCCGCAAACTCGTAAAAGAGGCGATGACACACGCTACGATCGGTTCCGTACCGCTCCGTCCTCTCGAGTTATTGCGCTCTAACTTATCGCCGCTTATTACCGCGGCGGGCTCGCCACTAAGTAGGCACCTAATCATTAGCTTACGGTGCGCACGCGGAGAAAGACGTGGAAATAATTCTGCGTACCGCTCGCGCGCGGGCCGTAACGTTAATGCTACATTCGATTACGTTAGGCAGATCTTCATCACGTTGGTAACGTGGGATAATTCTGGAGACTGCCACGTAATCAAAGGTGACATGCCAAAATATCAAGAAAATTAAATCGTTATTTTTAAGGCATTTTTAAATAATTAAAATTAAACTGTGATAAAAAGGCTCGCTCTGAATCAAATTCAAAAGAAAATATAAAGTTATCGAGCCATGGAATCTAATGTATTAATTTCGTAATTAAGTTTTAAATACTGTATTGTCAAGATACATATGTGTAATCTATGGCTGCATTCCGAAATTCACTGTCAGCAACTTTCAGTACTGAAAATCTATAGTATACGTGACGTAAAATATAGATTTGCAGTACTGACAGTGAATATCGGAATGCAGCCTATACTATATATAAAAACTTCCTTGTCATATTAGATAAAAGTAGTTATTCGGCTTATTCCTAAGATGGTAATCTATACTATAACCCAAACGTTGCGATGATTGATCATTCTCATACAGTAGCACATAACATTTACTGTAATACATTTTAGATCCAACGATTTAGTGTTCGGCCGCAGTTTCTTTGACGCCGGCTCTCGCTTTGGCTATGACTATGATGTAAGATACACATAGATTCTTTCGTCCTTTAAATCGAAGAACAGCCCAGTCGAAGCACGCATAATCATATTGTAACGCGCAAGACATGACGATTTATGCTTTGGACGATTTATGCGGCGATCACAGTGACAGGACACATACATTAAGGCCGATCGAAATTTATGAATATGTACTTTTTCCGTCGGACAATTGTTTTCGCGGCCTTCTCCGGCTTGCATATGTAGAAGCTTCTACGTCAGAGAGCATGGACATTAACTAAAAATCCACGTTGTCAATTCTTTCCGTCATTCGATTTTTTTCTCCGCCTCTTCTTTTACTCAAGGTGCAACGCGACACACACGTGCGCCTGTCTTACGACACGATTACCATACGATCTGCATATCTCTCCGATGACTACTTTCCGCGACTCGTAAATAAACACATCTCGTGGCCGACGAGAAGATAGATATACTGAAAAATTATTGCGATAAATAATTTCTCATTTAATATTTCTCTAGAAATTTTAATAAAATTATCACTATAATGAGTTTGAAAAAATTCGCGCTGGAGCCGTTACTAAACATCGTGGTGTCCTGCTTTATTGACAGATGCAGATCACGTTAATTACAATTGACGTGATAACGTTTCGTAATGCTTTCTGCTCGTAATTCAAACGAATTGTTGGCATTTATCACGTTGAAACGCACTGTTACCCGCTAATTGATATTAAAAGCTATTTTCTTTAGAAATATCAGTTATATTTAAATACACGAACCTTGAGATCCGTAGATAGATATCGCTATAATAATACCAGTAACAACATAGACGTGACTTTATAGATATCTCTCGGCGGTTAAACGTTGCTGCACGCATGTTCGTCGCGCACAGTAATGTTTCTCAACCTTTTCCTGCGTATGCCAAGGCCAAATCGTTGACATAATATGAAAGTGAGCACGTTCGTTCCTATCGTATTCATCATAACGGATACTGAAAAATATTTATCAAAAGATTACCTCACAGATACAAAACAGGAAAAGCTTAATCTTTCTCCGAAAATTTACTTTTTATAAAATATTAGTATTGTTTCATAAAAGTGTGTAAAAATAAAAATAACAAAGACAGTAATGAAATAATAGCGTTGAATAAAAATTAAAATAATATAATAATCTTTCAAATTTGGTTTTTTATTTCGAGAACTCTGAATAAGAAAGAATAGAAAATGTTTTATTTTTTTATTGAGATCTTCAGATGTCCGACTTGAAGATTGAAGACAGATTCTGTGGCTTTTGTCAATGTGATCTATTGGCGACACTTACGCGTGTTTCGCGAGCGTGCAGAAGTTGCTCGCAGAAGCTACGTAGTTATCGAGAGATACCAGACACGAGAAGAAACGAAGCGTACCAAAGTGAGCGGTTAGATCGTCGCCGACACGGCGCGGCGTGTGCGTGCGCTGATACGTGAATTACTCGCGGTGGAACACAGGTGGACCGGTAACCGGTGAGTGCGTGCGTGTGCGTTTTACGGATTGCGGCGCACCCAACGCTCACTTTGTCGCGAGAGGCCTCGGCATGTTCGCGACGTTGATTCTAATCGACGGCGCGAGAGAGGAAAGGGATAAGAGGGAAGTAAAAGAGAGAGAGAGAGCAAAACTATGTCTTCGTTCTTTTCTTCGTTCGCCGAGAGAGACGCGCCAGTTTGATCCATTTCGCGCGAACCAATTTATTGAAATCTCCCGAGAGAGAGATGAGAGATAGAGCTTTTAGTCACGCAAGGTGTCATCGCTTACGGCGATGATGTCGAGGTTGTTTTCTACATCGATATAGTCAAGCGATATACTCGAATCCGCGAAAAAAAGGATGTATGATCCAACGACGAGCGCGTTAAGGTGGGTATCCACCAGAAAAGCATTTTTAACAAACGTTTGCAAACGTTGCTTTTCTGGTGGATACCCACCTTTATGTCCGCTGGACCACAGTTACCTGACAGACACCCTTGCCTCGAAGAATCCTCGAGGCTGACTCACCTCGTCGTTATTCTCTTGTTTACACCGTGACGAGTGCCTGCGATTTCCGAGGCGGCGAGAATCGGTGTTTGAATAGTAAATTGAGGATCGCGCGCGCGCTAGGCATAGCACCTAAGTGGACTTGATCGAAAGATCTGTGACACGAAGGTAAACGTGACACTGAAATACCTCGCGCGACGGTGCGTGGAGTTAATAATTCACACAAAAGATCATAAATATAATAATTATCAAATTAAATGTGATAACCGCGCTTATTTAACCGGTTATTGTGAAATCTATAAAAAAAACTGCGGCTATTAATAACATCATTAAAAAATATTGCGGCGTTATATTATTCAGCTAGACCCGTCCTAATTGACCTGTTCTAACCGATCGTACGCCGTTATACATAATTTTTCTCTGCCGCAAAAGGGGATTTATCTCGTATATTTATCTTGTAGCTCGATAACCTTGAGCGATCGTCTCGAGATAACGTTGCGCGATCCAAGTTTTGGATATGTTTGGTAGATACACGATAACCGGCTAAATAATTTCTATACCGCCGTTACACGCTCCTAGAGAATTGAGGAACCAGAGATAGATATTCTCGCTATATTCCTTCGTCTCTGTCATTGGTCCAATCAGGGTCAACAAGATCGGCTTTCGTGCGAGATTTACAACCTCCGGTAAGATTCCACTAATTTTACGCTCCCGCTGGTCGAAAAGTTTAGCTCGTTCTGACGATCGCCGAAGAACGTGAATCCGAATGGGGATGACCTCCGGAGACCCGTGAAGAATCCCAATCGCATAGGAAGGAATTAAAATAGCTCTCTGGAGCACGACTCTGAGCTCTACTTTCGCGAGCTCCATTTCCGCTCCAGATTCAAATGGCGCTCCAAGATCTCTCGGATCGAATAAGATTCCGAACTCCGGGACGGAATCGTGAGAAATTTCGCCATTGCGTAGCGCGCAAAAGGACGATGCGATTTTATTAGCGAATCTTGAAACTTGGAGGTAAGAACCTAGCTGTGATTATGTTTCTTCTATCGCAACTTAGAACAAATGACTTATTCGACGGGCGCCATTGGCGGTCGGACGATCCGGTCGCGGCGATGCAATAAAGTCGAGTGCCATGCCGCCGCGACACCGCGGGCGTGTGCGCGCTCTCATATGGAAACCGTTTTACCGTGGCTGGAATGAGCCACGAGCACTCAAGGATGGCCGCCATCCGCGCGAGCCTGCTCGCTTCGTGTCGCAACTTCCATCCGACCACGTCATCAGTGCGCATGTCGGACTTCAAGAAACTCTCGCTATCGTCGTATTCAGGGTCAGTTGCAACGACATAAATTAGCTGTCTAATCTGAGACTAATTAATTTTCTTTCTCCGCTCATCTCACGCGGAATTGTAAAGAGAGAGAAGGATTAATCGCTCGTGCCAATCGATTTGACGTCAACTAATCCGGAATTAATAAACTTTAAAGGCGTATATGTGCATATGTATGAATGAAAAAGTATACAGTCGACTGAGCAACAATATTTATTTGAGAGATATTTATTCGACACCATTTCCCCGCGGAGAATTACAACTTCGAGATCGGACATCTCGCACAGAATGACGCGGTTTCGCAAAGCGGTGGTTTTCTGGCCGCGCCATAAACGCCGGCGATAAGCAATAAAAACGACTGCCGCGGTGCGGACGGATACGCGTAGCGTTTTAAACGACGCAAATTTTGTCACGGTGTAAACGGGCAGTCAAGGATGTCTACCGCACGGTGCAAGCTGTAGCGGCGGCTGTTACGTGTCGCAACGTTCATCGAACGACGTCATCGGTGTCCACGAGAGACCTTAACGAGCGTCCACTCGGTCACGCTTGATTCCGTCGCGAAACAATCGTCGCGTCGTCGGTCAAAATCTCATGAACCATATAACACTGCCAGTGTCAATGATGCACCGAATATCCGACAATCGAATGCCACGGTTATCATGACGCACAGTCACGATGACTGGATCAAACGTTGCATCTGTAATCGAGAGGGTACTAAAGTACTGTAATTTTAGAAATATTGCTTGTCGCCAAGTAAAATTTGACAGTAAAATTTGCTCTAACAGAGATAAATAACGATTGTTTGAATATTTTATTAATTTCAAACAGCGCTTTTTATCCGAGACTTATAGTTATTCGGTGTTAAAGATCAAATCATTGCGCTAACTTATGGGAATGCTTGATGAAATAAGTCGATTCCGGAGAACTGATTCTCCAGTAGCCCATCCATATCGGGGTGATTTTGAGATGCGCGAATCGCGAAGAAAAGGACACAGCACAATCCGAACTTACGAAACGTTGATGAGGAAACGTGCCAGGGACGCAGGAGCGAAGGGAAAGACTCGATCTTCGGATTCCGCAGGAGACTGGAGGGAACGAATGCCTGGAAGGCCGACGACATTTCGAGCTGTCGTTACATCATCGACAGAACCAGATCGCCGTAGATACCCGAGAAAATTACCCAGGCAGACCGATGTCATGGCGTTCTAGCCGTGCAATTTCGTAAAGTCTCTGTTATTCTCGTCTTTTTGAACGACCTGCTCGTGTCCTCGAAATTCTCGATCAACACGATTTTAAATAACACAGATAACTATCCGATTGAAACTTATTAATTAGAATATCTTGCAATTACTAATCTAAATACTGATCAAAATAAAAATTAAATGTGGTTAATGTTTCAATATTTTTTTTTACGAAGTTGAACATAACGAAGATTAAACGGACATCTCTAGACGCGCCTCTAATGGTTAAGGGTGAGACAAATTTATCGCAACGAAAGAACTATTTCTTACCGCTCGCGTATAATGCGTGCCTAATACGCTAGAGAGTCAAGTAGACGGAGATAGAGCGATAGAAAGAAGGCTGGTAGGGATGACTAGAGAAGCCTTATGTGTTTCTACGCGTCTCATGAATGTCTCGTGCTCTCGCCGAGCCATTCATTAGAGACCTGGCTGGCGAGAGCAAAGAGCGAGAGCGTGCCCATTACGAATGCATTGGATAATAACGCGGTGTGGCACGAGCCGTAGAGGATCTCGAAGACATTGGGCTTAATCGCAACCGCATTGACGAGACGGTGCGAGCGGAGATGAAGACGCTTCCTGAAGGCAGCTTCCTGAATATCCGATCCATCGCAACAATGCGATCCCTTAGATCAACGCAATCCAAGAGAGATTCTTATAATATATGTAAATCGTTAATCGCTAGACGAAAAAGTGTGGAATCATTTGGAGGGAATAGAAGTTTAGGAGAAGTTTAATTAGTAATTGATATTGTTTTAGCGTTCTCTACAATTTTGTAAAGAAGAACATAAAATATATTATCTTAAAATAATAAAGATAATATAGGTATATATTAAGTTTTTATTTTTATTGATTTATATGCTACGAATCTCTCTCTACTCAATTATAGTTTAATGTAATAAAAATTTTCTCTCTTCATTGTATTTGAAAAATTATTATTATTATTATTATTCTTGTATTTTTATTTCAGTTGACACTTGTATTTTTTTCAGTTGACAGTTGTATTTTTCTCAATTCTTCTTTATAATTTCATTACAGAATATCGAGATGGAACCATTGCTATCTGGAACGGCGTTAAAATCTGCGTTACTATCGACCCTATCGTGAAACGATCTCTAAGAGATTGGACTGCACGAAAATCCATTGTGAAACGACAACGTGTCTGAGAGGAGGGAGCCGAAGAAGCCGGAGAGATAGAGATACCGAAGCGACTTACTCGGTGTCCATTGGGCTCCGAGATAGTACCTGTCGATCGTACGTGGAAACCATCGCCTCGGGGACGGACAGCCTACTTGTATGCAGAATTGCGTCGTACATTGTGTTTGTTTTATTAATGCGGCCCGACCTTGCGGCTTTCGTGCGGCACAAGCAACCGCCGCACATAAATACCTCCGGCACCCTTCCGTTCGGACAAGTTCATTTAGAGACCAGGACCGCGAATATACCGTTTGTATATCGACCTGGGAATTATTAGTTTACGCCAAATATATCCGCTGCGAGTTACTTTCTATTAATATAATTTCTTTGTATCTCTCTCCCCCGAGAATTAAAATCCATTTTTTTAGTTCTATCTCCTTATTTTTGTCTTTTTAGTTGCGTATAATTCAATGTGATATAAATGACAATTAAAAAAGCCGTATCTTTTATATATATATCTCTTCTCTTACGCATAATTATTTCAACAGGATATAAAATTTTAGATCCTACTTTTTCAGAATAAAAAAAAAATAATTACAGCAGGAGAACTAGCTGGAGTTTAAAGTAAATACTTGTATAAATCTTTTCTTACGAAGTAAGAAAAAATGTCGTGTATCAGCTGTATTATTCAATATCTCTCAAACGATACTAGGCCACAACGATGTCAGAGAGGTTCCAAAAGATAGCAGAACAAGTGGCCTCTACGACCAGTTTCATCACAGAGCCGCTCCCAACTCTTAAGGTCTCCGACCAAAAGGTCGACCACGATGCCTCGTTGTCTGGCTTCCGTTTATCCCGAACGGACGATCACGATCTACGATGACTTATACCCGAAATTCATTTCGCCGATATTATCATTATCTCCAAGAGGGAGAGAGAGAGAGAGAGAGAGAGAGAGAAAGAGAGAGAAACCGATTCCGTATAGGCGTAGGCGGGTAGAGTAGTCTTCGCACCTATTTCGAAGAAATGCGCGCTTTACAAAATGCAAATTGGACACGCAAGTTAACACATGTTATAATTTTCTCAACCGACCTAACAGATCAATGGCTAACGAGATCGTGCGGTTTAACGAGATAATGTATACGGATGGGCTGGCGGCGGCGCGCGGGTAAATGTACGCAAATGTATCGTGTAATTAGCGTATCGCTTCTCCGGCTACGACTGTTCGCTGTCCGATCGATCGGATTACCATCTTTTCCCGCTAAAAAGTGACTCTAATCTCTCGGACGGGCTAACGTTCGAGCGAGCTGAAGAAGGGATCTAATCGGCATTGGTATCGAAATCCGACGTGGTAGAGAGAGCGAGCCCTTATATAGACAGCCCGTCCTTGAGCTCCACTTTGAGCGCGTCGTGTTAGACGAAACGCCTTTGGTACGTTTAAGCCCCGTTATCTCGATCGAGCCTCGATCGTCCCGGCTACTGCCTACTCTCATCCGTGCGAGCCTTGACGATAATTTACTCGTATTCGCCGCAAATCGTCCCAATGATATCGTCGCTCCAACGCGATTGGGAAATTGCGATTCCTTAGCGAGTATAACTTTTAATCTTAACAGCGACTACGATCAAAATCGATCCTTACTACGCCTACGGAGCGATATATCGGTTTATTACTTCTTTATCATGTATACATAGAACCTGACCACTTCTACACAAGTCGCACTTGACCATCTTAAGACTCATTTATATGTATTATGTAGGATTAACACTTATCTCATTCTTCAATCGTATTCAAATACAAACGATATCTGCTTCCGCGTCGGGACAGTTCATATTTTGCTGTTTATTGCAATTATCTCACTTCCGCCGTAATTACGGAGTCCGATACGGAGCCATTCTTCATAAAAGCGCTCTCGGTCAGCCGCTACCGCGTTTAGCTATCTTATGCGCTCCTTCGACACCCTGCATGACGAGTCTCGTAGGAAATTTCCAGGCGCGCAAAATGTCTCGTTTATTAATCCGCGAAACCTGCGGAAAAACCTGTCGATAGCCGCCGTTCGAGATAACTCCGATACGAAACGATTAAATAGCGAAATGAAAGGAGCTACACGGTGAGAAAAGGAAAAGGGCGGCTGTGCAACGCGGATGTGTGTAGGTGTATGTTACGGCGCGTTATATGTATTTTGCAAGGTTTAAAACCGGTATAATCTCAGTGAGTTCATTTTTCGATGCTATAAATATGGAGATAGTCGCTTACGTCAATTATCCCGTTTTCATTGTCACGAATATCTAAACGTACCGATTGTTATTTAACATCTAGCGTCACATAATACCAATTCATTATATACGTATATATATTTTTTATATATATTCATTATATACGTATATATATTTTTTGTATATATATTTTTTAATATATATATATAAATGCAATTGATAAAAGATCATTTGTATGTATATATAGAAATAGTCTAGACCTGCGATCCCGCTTGCCTTCGTCGCCAAGGAATTACGCAATAAGTAGAAGTCGTTTGGTTGGCTTACGGCCGCTCGTCGAACATTTCCACAGAGCTCTTGGCAAATCTGCGAATAGATACAATATTATATGTGTAAAGGCGTTAATTCTTTCTTTTCACGTGCATACATACGTCTCTCGATGGTGACTTCTAAATGTAAAAACAATTTCCGCGCTAATTAAGCATAAACGTGACCTGACATGATTTTATTGCGAGTTTTCATCGTATTGTATATAATCTTATTCGCTCGCTGTGAAGTGAAATAATTCAGTCGGAAATTATATCGCGATTGATCAGTTATACCTGCGGGGCGTATCGGGTCAATTAAATGAAAAGGAACGAAATTGCGTGGACTGGATGCGAAATTCCTCGATGGTAGCTCGACGAATTCCCGGTTACGTGACGCAGGAATGTAAAGCCGACTGGATAAAATTGGCGATTCGATGCAAGTAGGCCCGAGGATTCTCTCTTCGGCCTTTCCATCCATGCTAATAACGATTATCGCGGACTCGCTTGAATTTAGAAACAGGCGGTCTCTTCCTAAACCGAGCCATAAATTGAACTTTCCCCCGGACCTCGCGCCGCGGTTCGACCTCGTTCGAGCGTCGTGCCCCCTTCGCCGTCGACGTGCCTCTCGTTGTCCCAGTCAGAACGACAACGACGAGCAGAGGCGTTAAGCCCAGCGTGGCACACATGTCCCGAGGCACCTTAGAGCGCGATTATCGTCGGCGTTCCTTTGTTTTTAGCACGACGGGTGACATTTCGAGCGTTCCGCGGTTTCTAAGTTCAGGCCTTGATGCAAGCGTTGAAATTCCGCGAGTGTCCTGCCGGGGAGATATTTATTGCTTGGCTGGGATGTGAGGTGTATGCGTATCAAAATAAAAAAAATTTTGATATATATATATATATATATACACATATATAAAAGTATTCCCGCAGGGAACCACAAGGTCTAAATGTCTAAAGTTTATCAATGACTCAGAAGTGAGATGACTCAGAAATGTCGGAGCTCGAAAGCATCGTGGATAGAAATTAATTTAAATCAATCTAGACATAAAAGAATTATACGCGCCAAAAGGATTGTGCGCACACAATTGATAAAATGTCTCAATTTTTATTTTTTCCTTTCTTTTTAATAAATATTGAGTCTCATTGTCAGATACAAAGGAATTAATCTTCTCATAAATTGACTGCCACGTCATCATAATAATATATCGACGATTAGCCGTGGCTAATCGTCCGCAAGTCATGCGCGCATCTCGAGAGGAACGACAACGGTCTTTTTCTTCTTCTTCTTCTTCTTCTCCTTATCAGCGCCGCCAGCGCGTCGTGACCGATGTGAACTTGAGGCAAGGACGTGCGAATCGCGGCTAACGAGACGCAACACTCACGCGTTGCGGTTTCGCAACGCGTAACCTCTAAGGTGGAATGCGTTTAACGCTCGACGCCTACGGGACGCCTTTATAGCGCGTTCGCGCGGCGCGAAAAACCTTGAGGAAGAACGTTGCAACACGATCCTTTGAATCTCGGCTGGCTGCCAAGTTTTAAACGGCGTGCACGTACGTTACGTGTGTATGGCGTATGCGCGCGCTTTAACCCAGCCTGTCCGCAAAGTAAGACTCTAGCCGAGAAAAATTCTTTCTCCGCCCGTGACGAGAGAGTAGTTACTCCGTTCCTAACGCGCGAGTCCTCCTAACGCTGTGCATCGCGCGCATATAATAGACACCGATATCGCCGAAGGCGCGCAAGCTTGCTCAAGCTTACGCAACTTTTACCCATCCGCGCCGGTTCCTGTTTTCAAAAGTGTCATATAATTGTCTCTTCGTCCGAAATGAAAAAACTAATCAATTGAAAATCTTCAAATAATATTAAAAATTAACAAACATTAATTTAATAGAAAGTTATTCGATTAGAAAATTGTTTTTCTGTTTAAGTAAAATGCCAACTAGTCTTTAAATACATAATTCATATTATTCCCAAATTATTCTCTAAATTACACCATTTTCACATCATTGTTATAAAGTTTTGCTGGGTCCACCTAAAAATCGCAAGGCAGCTAAACATTTCAGATTTCTGTATCTTCGATCCCGATCAAAGGACGATCGCCATTGATCTTGGACGAGGAACGCGTTTACCCTCGCGCGGACGAAAGCCGGCGGAATCGTGGAAAGAGATAGTCTCGCGCTGAGAATCTCGATAAAGGGTGAATGGCGGATATAATAGATGACGGCGGCCGGTCTCTCTCTCCGAAGCATCGAAACATCGATGGGTTCAGCGCGGGACCCTCGCCTTATCCGAAGGTATCAGCCCTAGTTAAGCGGCCGGTGGAGCACTAGATCAACGACAACTTTCGGCTTTTTGGCTTTCATGTGTCCGATTGGGGGCCCCCATCGGACGCTTATAAGAGAGACCGCAGTTAGGGGGGCCCCACCGAGGGGCCCCACCTTTTCCAACAAATAGAAGATGCACACGCGCCCTTCGTCTCTCCCTCGCCACATAATCTCTTCTTCCTCGTTCTTCTTTCCCGTTCATTCTTGCCTTCTCTCTTTCTTTCTTTCTTCCCCCCTCTCTCTCTCTCTCTCTCTCTCTCTCTCTCTCTCTTTCTTTCACTCTCTTCTCATTCTCCGGTCCTTTTGCTCAGCATGTCTATTTCCTTCTTTCCCTCGAGCCACAACTCAGACCAGAGACGAGAAAATCAAGCAAAGGCGATCGCTGGGCCCCGATGGAACCATCCGCCGAAGGAGGAGGAATGGGTAAGGGAGGCAAACGGCACCGGCCGCCTCCTCTTCTCCAGTCAGCGAAATAAAACGGCGCGGAAGGAATTTGGCGGAGGGCTGTAAATATTATAAAGTGACGCTACGCAGAATTCGGGAGCTCAAAGGCTTGCCACGGGTGGGGAGGGGAGCGCGGGCCCCGGAGGACAATGCGAGCGAGTGAGCAAACGTGGGGCCCCTCCCTCCCTCGGACGTGAATTATGTCCGAAAGAGATAACTTGCGCCACCGTTCGCGATGGGGAGTCCTTGGAGCACCCTCATGCCATCCACCTTCTTCCCTGTTCTTCTGTCACTTCACTAACAATCACCGCTCCGAAGAAAATATGCTATACTTGTTTAATCAGCTTCACACATATTGTATAAGATTACTACGTACCTGTACCAGTATAATCGGTTGTCGTGTCTGTATCTTTTTTATTTATGCGAATGTAAAATTTAGAAGAGATAAAATTTGATTAACTACGCAATTTTTCAATAAAAAAATTTCTGTCATTTTCGTTGCCTTGTTACATGCAAGATGAATGGGACGGATACGATGTATTCACTCGCGTTTAATCATTTCGCGCGAGCTCGTTAAATATTCATCTCTTCGGCAATCGGCCGTTTTACCCGTAACGAAATGGACAGCATCACAAAAATAACGGTAAATAAATGTAATAACCGTACGTTATATGGTGACGATGCCCATGGTGAAACGTATAGCGGTTTTCAACGTCTCTCGGATGCTAGAAACCGTGCGACTTCTCCCGAGAGTGAGAGAAGAAGAGGAGCGTGGCACCGTGCTTGATGCACGCGTGCTGCCTCGTGGATATGGCAGACCGACCATAACTTATTCACGCGTACAGCTATGGTACCTGACACGTAACAGTGTTCCGAGGTCGAGGGCCTCTCTCTCTCTCTCTCTCTCTCTTTCCCCCCCTCTCTCTTTCTCTCTCCTCGAGCCGACCATACGGGCATAAGTGTGGAAACGCACCGCCGTCCGTTCTGTTCGGAACAGAAAGTTACGGGATGCCGGCGCTAGAGTCGAAACGCACGAGCCGCTCGAACGAGCCGACGTCCCTCACGGAAGAGTGCACAACGTCGAGCGTGAATCTCCTCTTTTTTTTTT
This sequence comes from Temnothorax curvispinosus, assembly GCF_003070985.1. Classification (NCBI taxonomy): domain Eukaryota; kingdom Metazoa; phylum Arthropoda; class Insecta; order Hymenoptera; family Formicidae; genus Temnothorax; species Temnothorax curvispinosus. Next base: position 179,144 of record NW_020226364.1, on the reverse strand, counting down.
ACGTGTTGTAATATGCGGGTTACAAGAGAGTACGCAGAATACAAGGTGGAATAACGAAATATTTTATGAAGCTTGTATCCCGAATTTGTATCGGATTTAAAATGCATATTTCGGAGTAAGAGTACTTGTAAAGCACTTGTAAAGCACATTTTTTCATATTAACGGAACAAAAATGAAGATGAGGCAGTCCCGACACTGTCTATAAAGATGCGTCAGAAGAGAGATTGGTGAAGGGTAAAAGTGGAGAATCCACCGGCCCCTCCTCCTCCCCCTCGGAGATCCCCGGAGCACGTTTAGCGCGTAGCTCACTTTGAGAGCCCCGAAGAGGTAGGCGCGGACCGTGGAGTGGATGAGCGCGACGTGTGCAGTCGGAAAAAAGAGCAAATTAAACGAGAGGATCTTGGACGATATTTATTGAGATCCGCGATGCGGAAAGTATTCCTTACGTATTAATTACGATCGACAGTGAAGCGTCATTGCAAAAAATTACATTGAAGCTGAAAAGCGAACTCGCACGGTAGAATTTGATATGATTCACTCGACATTGTATCGGCTGTAATTATGGTGCAATTACATTGCGTATAATAACGATGATCCGACTTCTTGCCGCCGAGCATCGCAAGATTACATCGACGTACAATCGACGTATTCGTATACATCTGGTCATCTATTTTTCATATCCACACATCGCGAACGATTGGACGATCTCGGCGCATTTCTTGCGCGGCGTAAATAGTATATTGTACAACTAGTGGGAAAAGTGGCCGATTCTGAATGAGTGTGAAGTTGGAGGATCGCTTCGCTCGTGCCACCATCACACTTATTTGGGCTCGACCACTCTTCCCACGAGTTGTTCATACTATTTTTCCTAACAAGAGCGTGAAACAGGCCGCTTTTCGCGCTTGTTTTACAATTTCATTTCTCCACTAGTTGAGAAATGACTCCATTTTTCAACTAATGAAGAAATGGATCGTTTTGGTCACTCAAAACAAGCGCGAAAAGCGGCCCATTTCACGCTCGCGTTAGGAAAAAGAATTTTTCACACAGATAAGAGGCCCGAACGGGAATATCCATGATATAAGAAGGTGGGGACGTAAGGCGAACCCGAGACGCGTAGTCACCGCAGCTGCAATGATAGCTTCAAGTGCGTCCGTACGCTATAACGTAACCCTTGCCCACTCGCGAGCCACTTCGAGGTGATCTCGGAGTCGCGGATTCGTATCTGCGGAGGAGGCGGGCGCCCACGCGCGCGCGACCGCAAATATCGTCCCTATTACAAATTGTTTCCGTGCTTTCCAACGTCACGCGCCGACCGCTAACAATCTCCACATGCAGGTGCGCCCGCCGTCGCCGCGTCCGCCTGTATGTACGGCGCGCGTCTCGCTTTCCCGCGTGTATGTAGCGCGAAAGATATCGCAACGCGACTGCGCACGGTAGGCGAGAACGGAACGAGCAGCCGGAGAAACGATCAGGCTCCGGCGTGCAAAACCGCAAAACCGCAACGGCCGTAAACGCAAGCACGCGCCTGCCGTTTTGCCACGTGGAAATCCCGGCGAGCGAGCGACAATCCATTTTGTTCACCATGACCATGAAAATCCTCACGATGATCGTCAATTGGGAGGGACAATGCTGCTTTATTACATACACAATCTTCGCAAACAGGAATATATTTTTTGCAATAAAAAAAAACAGTAAGTAGGACAGAGTGCTTCTATTTGAAACGTCTGCCGATACGGGAAAAAAGTGAAGGGACAAGTGAGTTAAGGTATAAGCCGTGGTATCGTCTGCGCTCGAAAGTTGTTCGACCGAAACTATCGGAGGAAGAGGAGAGACGTCGCGCGAGGATCAGAAGCCTTCACTGAGGGACTCGGGATTTAAAGGCTAGTCCTCTAGGAGATCCGTGTGGCGTACAAGGATATATTTTCGATCTTTCTCTTTTTTTTACGTTGTCGGGGAGGACCGAGGAAAGAAGTCGAGAATGAAAGACACGAGAGAAGGGAAGAGCGAGAAAGAACGAAGTCCCAGAGGTCCAGGGGGATAAGGAGGAGGAGGGGCGAGGGGGAGATGGGACCCGAGGAGAGATGGGAGAGGAAAGACAGGTGATGCTGGGCCCGAGGCACACACGCAGTGAGAGAAGGAAAGAAAGAGAGAGAGAGATGGAAGGAAGAAACGAGAAAGACGGAGCGCAGACGCACGTTTTACGCATCCTACGTCGCGCACGCACACACACGTGCGCGCGCGCGCACGCGCGCGAACACACGATTTGAGCACACAGGCACAGAGGCATTTTAACACACGGCATTCCTGTAGTCGGGCTCCGGGATGGTTCAGCTGGCAACGTGGCTGGTGTTAAGCCCGCTTCACAAGAGCCGGTGCCACAGCAAGTCGGTCCTCGCGCGGCGCGGTAAAGAGGCGGATATCGTCTCGCAGGGAATTCGATCCATCGCGATATTTGCATCGGTTTACACGGGTAACAGAATATTTGGTAAGCGATCGCCGCTCCATTTCTCGCTCCACCGTATTTTTGATGTCGAGCGATCACCACTTTCCTCTCGTCTTCTCTCTCTTTCTCTCTCTCTCTCTCTCTCTCTCTCTCTCTCTCTCTCTTTCTCTCTCTTTCTCTCTCTTATTCTCTCACTCTCGCGCGACCTGCGGCGAATTCTTCTCTTTGGTGTTATAACTCCGAGCAGTTTTTGGATGAATAACAGAATTTACAAGTTGCTTTAAAAGACTCAACAACTATTGCCTCATTTATTGTTTTAAAGCGCCGTATCGGCGCCGTTATCGGCACATTAAGTATTGCCAGAGTGCGTCAATTACTTTTTAATCAACTTAGAGGCTAAACTTTTTTTTTACATCAGTAAAAGTGACAATTTTATATATGATACTGTTTTGTAGTTAACAATAGATAATCTCAACCGAGCGCGATTAAACGATGTAGAGACGATGCGCATCTAACAGATCGCATCGCGACATCTTGAATCGGAACATCGTGCAGCATCTCTCCTACGGTGCTGTGACATCAGCAAACACAATACCCGTGCATTTACATGCGCATACAAACAGTGCGCCAGGAATTATACTTACGGGAATGTGCGTTGTGTCTGGTACGACGACACGGACGGCGAGAATGCGGAGGAGACGGAGGAGGACCGAGAACTCGGTATGGGAGGCGCTCGTAGATGCGAACTGACAAATGCAGGATAACATACATCCTTATATACTTATATCGAATTTTTTAAAATAAAAGTAAATTTACCAAGATCAATTATTAACGCATTAACACATCTCATCGCATCAACATCAACCAAATTTTTCCCAAAAAAGACATTATCAAAGTTTGAAAAAATGAGCATACCTATTTCTGATTGCCATCCAGAGTTCTAGAATTCTCTATTAATATTAAAAAGAATTTCGTCAATTAAAGTGGTCAATAAACACAAATGAAAGTATGGGGGGGGGGGGCAACTTCACGACTGTGTAATTTCAAAGTGTCGTAACTTTTTTATCTTAAACTTTAACGTTTGATTCTCAATCGATAAATAAACGATAGAACTCTCGACGAAATTCCGAAAAAAATTTCATCCTGTAAGACTCAAAAAATCTAGAAATACTTTTGGGAGATTTTTGGTGAAAGTGCGACGATTGGAATATTCTGTACCAATTATTGACTACTCGTTATTGATTCATACCAACATGCCGCTTCCATATCTGTCGCACTCGAGATGTGCTGTGTCCAAATAAAGTGAGGGACCACTCGAAGTCCACAATTGACTCGCTTGACAAAAAAAGTCGAGTTTCGTCTCTCGAAGCGAGAGAGCGGCATTTATCGATCAAGATATTGGTTCGGGGAGATCGCTATCGCTCTCCGGCTGGTTCAACCGCGCGGCGCGGCTTCGCGAGCACGCCGAGACATCGCGTGAATAATGAAGATTACACGGAGGGACGTGCCTACCTCCCATATCAAAGTCATTAAACGATACTTTCCCTCTCCATCTCGCTCCCTGGCGAATACTTTCGCGCGCGTTTCCGCCACGGACAAGCGGAGCCGGAGCCGGAGCCGCGGCCGTTTGCACGCGCCTGTATTTCGCAGACGCAGCGTATACATGTACGTCCGCACACGCGAAAGCCGCGCGAGATCAATTACTCTATCGCTATTGAATAATAACACAATGAGAGACCACGCTCGCGTGTGCATGTGCATACATTTTACCTGCATCCCCGCCTCCTTCCCTTCCCGCGTTCCTCTCTTCCTCTTTCTTTTTCGCTCGCTTACCTTCCTGCCCGCGCTCTCGCGTCTCTTTCTCCGTCTTTCGCTCGCCCGGCCAGCCTGCTTACTTCAACGTTGCAACGCGCCGCGTATAAAGTCGCCGTCGTGCGTTCGTCCCTGTTCATTCATAGGGATTCGGTGAATGGCGGCGTCGAGAAGCGTATAGTAAGCGTACGGTAACGCGTCGCGCCATCGGTTCTCCATTTCTTCCTCGTTCATTTGATAGATGAGTAATATTTGCCATCGAACGATTTATAGGTCGTACGAAAGTGAACAACATTCAATCGTTAATACGATGACTAAATGATTACCGTAAGAGCGGAATATGGATTTTCCGCATCGGAGACGATCGGTCGGTCGCGACCTCACCTCGGAATGCGGTTTCGCCGTTTCCTTTCTCGATACCGAAGATAATAGCAATTCGGATAATTGCTTATATCGAGAAGCGAATGGGAACGCCATTCGCCATCTCGATCGCTATTCTAAAACTGATCCGTGGATACGTGCGCCTTATTATTTCCGCGTATCTCTCAAGCTCCGAGCGTGACTCAGGACGCGCGTACGTGAAGGTGCTTGAGAAAACGATAGAAACTTCGCGCGATTGCGTACGAGGCATTTAAAGTTAAACGTGCAGTTTAACTCACTCAAGGATATTTTTACTGCCGCCGCTGCGGCGAAAATTGCCGTGATTTGAGAGTGCCACTATAACCAGTCAATTCACGCAAGCGATTATTGTAAAAGACAGCTTACTTCGATTAATAACCATGTAAACAGATGATAATTTTTTTTTATTCAATAGTATACTCATACAACCGTGCACAATAATTTGATTAGTATATAAAAAAATGTATTACACAGATTAACTAAATGAATTAATTAAACCTAATTGATAATAAAGAATAATTTCTTTATTAAAATTCTAAATTACGAAGAGAGAGATAATCCTATTTCATAACATATTTAACATAGAACGTGTTACACAGATTACCAAAAGAATAAGCTAAACCTAATTGATAATAAAGAATAATTTCTTTATTAAGATTCTAAATTACGAAGACAGATAATCCTATTCCGTGTCGTAATTAAGATATAGAAAAACATCGTGACGTGTGCTGGACGATAGATAATCCATCGTAAACATATTTCTATCGTGATTAAAAATTGCAGGTGTTTCGGGAACCCGGGAACGCAGGATCATCCCGCAGGACTTGCCATAAGAAAATTTAAATGTCAAAATGAAAAGCCGAAGAGAAGCGTAACGCAAGTTGTCCGGTTTCTTCTGTGGGATTTTCCTTCTATCTTGACTTCTTTTTTTTACGTACGACCTCTTTGTAAGTAGGCGCACGTATCGCTGCACGTTGCTTGTTACGCAGCGCCTTTTTTGCACGCCTTCGCTCGGCATCGAGCGAATCCGCCACAGGATGCTCGACAGACCTGTGTCTTCGCTGACGTCATCGTCAACAAGGCCGTTCTGCGTGCAAAAAGTGAATCGGCGATCGAACAACGAAGGTGTTTTCCATTAATTATTTGTCTTCTTAAATGCGTCGATTTTTCTCAAATATGCCCACATAAATCTCAGATAACAATTAGATAGTTGCAATTAGTGCTAAATGTAAAATAAATTAAAGTAATATATAGCTTTCTACAGAGATCTCTATCATGATAAATATTCTAATAAATTGATAAATATTCTAATAAAATATTTGACACTTCTATTACTATACATTCGTCTCTATTACTACACGGCATCTCTAAAAGATCCTATTAATATTACGCAAAAACGTTTTATTTATAATCGTTTGTAATTACCACGCTTGTCTTCATCGGCGCTCTCATTTTCTTGTCTTGGGTCCCGGGATCCCAATCAGAACCCACTCCAACGGCAATTACGAGACGAGAATCAGTTGACCGGTTGGATTCTCGCCGGCCCGGAGAGAGAGAGAGACCTGGGGCCCGAATCGTTTCGTGAGACGAAATTTTAATGACATGTAATTACCCGCGGCGAAATATCATCATTTTGGGGAACTAATGCCCCCGGTTAACCGCGATGGGACTCGCTTTTTGTCCGAGCGGATCTCGTCGTTAATCGTCCTCTATCGTCGCGTGATCGGGCACGCGCCGTGCCGCCACGAGGACGAACAGCGCTTATCCAAAGGCTAACAATAAGATCGACATTGTTCTTCGTTCCTTTTTAGCGCAAACTCTTATATGTGTGTGTGTGTGTGTGTGTGTGTGTGTGTATGTGTGTCAGAGAAAGAAAGATAAAGACAAGAAACATTCTCTAATGAACCAGTCGAGGCCGCGGGTCAAACGCGGCTTTATAATCCCCTTAAAATCCATGAGCCGGTGCACGCACTGGATTGCTTCCACCGGCGCGGCGTCGAGCTAACGGGTAGCGAAAACCCGTCTGACCTTTCGGAAAGTCGACCAGCGCACCGTTCGATGACTTTTCGATAACTTTGATCGGTACACGAAATCGCCGACGACCGCATCTACTGTTTCTCTATTACCTTATCGATTTTCAGTAAATGTGACTTCTATAAAATTCTAAATTTGCATTAATAATTTATATGCACGTCCCTACCATTGAACTCGGCACTTGATCAAATTAAGTGCTTCGAGCAGCTCAATTTAGGAACTTGTCATTTCCGATGGCAAAAGTTAATCACGTAAACTTACACAACACATACTAAATTTACAACATTTACTAGCTTAAAGATTATTAATAATAATATCGATCCGCGTAAAAGAGAGTGAATACAGTCGGTAACGAAAAAGATCGCGACGGGGACCTTCCGATCCATCCAAGGTTCGCATAGGACCCATTTGACGATGGGTCCCTTTTATTATCGACAGAGTCTAAGGGAGGTAAAAAGGATCCGCGGGGATGAAGCCGTCTTCTCTGTCGCCCTACTTTTTTTTTACCCCCTTACACGAAGTTACCGATCCCGTGAAATACGGCCTAAGGGGGCCCGTCGTGAATACGAGTAGCGAGATGTCGCTACAAATATACGCGATTCATAGCGAAGCAACCGCGATGTGCCAATAGTAGGTCAAGGACTCGAGTTGTTGAACGGCAGAAATTCCCAAGTTCGCCCTTGTACATCGCTCATAGTCGCCCATCGGCGTAGGGTGGTCGGGACCCCTCCTCTATTCTCTGATGCAACCGCGAGCCTGACCCAGTCTCGTTTTCAGGCCTCGGCATGGCACAAGCGGCGACGCATGTATACGCCGCGCGCCGCGTCGTCTCGCTGACCTCGCTCTTGCCGCCCGAGTAAAGGAGCGCCATAATAAAATTCACCGTAAGACAGTGGAACCTCTCTCCTACTCAGATTACCCAGATAACTTTAGCGTGGTCGTGGCTGACCGCCCGTCATTCATCAACCTCCACGAATGAAGCCGCGACGCGAAGATCATCCTGTCTCCGTCGCTCCGGCATGCGTCTCTCTTTCCGTCTTCCTCCCCTCCCATTCTTCTTCTCTCTCGCTTGCAGGTCTCTTGTCCGAGATTGCGGTATCTCTTTCGAGAGGTGCGTGACTACCTTTAGGCTCGATGCACACGCACGTACGCCGTCGCAGATAACGGAGCGACCGAGATAATTCTTCTTCTTCTGCGGTACCGGCATGAATGAACCCGCCCGCCTTTCGTCCCCGGCGTACCCCCCTTTTGTAGCTTCGTGCGCGTCGGACAAGGTGGACAAGGGTCGATAAGGACTAGACAGGTATGCGGGATGATCTCTCGCGATTAATCCCTACGTAGACTCTAGAAGCACCAGCTGTGACTTGCAATTTGTTAACATCACTTATACATCGAATAGAATTGAACTTGAACAATATAATGGATCGATATCGAAAACCCGATCTTGAAAATTATCGCGTGCATTATAAACTTTGAAAATTGCAAAGGTAACGATTAAGTTACAGTTATGTTAATTGATCCCTAAAAACTGAAACATCATACTTTCTCTTGATCGCACAGCTATATAGCCTTCATAAATTTTTATAGATTCTTATATTTATAAATTTTCTTATCCGTAAAATGCTGAATCCATAATTTTGTTTTCGGATCAGACTTAGGTGTAACTTTCTGTTTCCGGCAGACAGAAAGTTTCGTTTTTATTACACAGTTGATGTGAGTGAAAAATCGCATGAACCTGTTTTATCTCTTTCATAAATATGCATGTTCAGAAAAACAAAATCATTGCGAAGCGTTCGGTTTCATGACCTCTTCCAAGATGAATTTCCGGGCATTCGGATTGTCGTAGGTTTCACAAGCGGCGGAAAAAGAAAGCTAGAAAGAGAGATGAAAAGAAAGAGGGTGGGAGAGGGGGGGAGAGAGAGAGAGAGAGAGAGAGAGAGAGAGAGAGAGAGAGAGAGAGACTGCGACAGCGCTGCCGGCCAATTACCTCCAATATTGTGACGCGGATTAGCGTCACGGCGCGGCGGCGTGCCGGGATTTGCATCGTATTTGCATAATTTTGGTTGCATCTTGCGCCTCGTAATCTGTCGGCCAACGGTGACGTCACCGAAATCACCTGACTACGCGTAAAATGCGCGTAGTCATATCCGCTCGCTCCCGTAAGTATACGCGCACTTTCATTTCGTTGCACATCACGGTGTTACCACGTTTCTGATTCACTCTCTCGGCGAGAGGTTCTTGTCGAGTAGCGCAGCTCTACTGCAATTTGCATAAATTTTACTGAATATAAAGTATCGGAACGCATAGAATAGACACGCTACCAGTATCGCCGTGATATCGCAGCATTAAAAAAAAAAAGAAAAAAAAGAAATGCATAATCTCCGGATTGTGTGCGATGGGAATCGCTCGGAATCGTGCTTGAGGAATCGATCGAAGATTTACTTTCCACTCCTATCTCTGTAATGGTATTGTGCCACTCTTCTACGAAGATTCGTAAAATCATCGCGAGAGTATAGCGTCGAATTGGGTTGAGCCGAGAGAGTGTCTGTCGAGACGACCGACCGAGCCGAGCATCACCGTGGAGAGAAGGGCCCGAAAGCGCGCGGGGCCCGTGTAGGACCCGGTGCGGCCCACGCGCTCCTTCTCGCCGGTTTTCTTGGTGCCCCAACGAGTGCCGTCGCTGTCGGCTCGGCTCGCTCAACTGGTTTTTTAAACGCAGCCAACGACGATGCCTATACACCGCTCCTATCCGTCTCGTTCCCTCCGCGGCGCGTCCGTCTCGCCCGTTCCTGTTCCCTCCGTGTCTCCTCTCGTTTCTTTTTTACTGTTCTTTATAATCGCCAGTCGCCAGTACTCCGGGGGACCGGGCCCCGAAAAAGCCCCGGCTCTTCTCTATCTTCCTCTCCTTCTTTCGCCCCGCTCGCATCTATCCTTCTCTCTCGCCTCTAGCCGCGAGCATTCCCGGGCGCTATTTCGGCTTCGCCAACGTGCACGTTAGCGCCAAAATCCTGCTAAACCCGATCCCGATGTGGCTTCAGACTGGTTTCCGACTGACTCTCCGAAACCGTGCGCGCGGGAGGAGGACGCACGGATCGCTGCGCGCGACGTCGTACGGCACGAGCCCCGCGTTTTTATATTTCGTCGTGATCCTTGGAGTTCGGGCGATAAGGCGTAAACGAGGATAAACGCCGGATCTCTCCGGAACAACGTCGATGTACGAAGCGACGCGAGAGAGTGTTGAAGCGCGATCGTGTCATGCAACACGCCCGACGCAATTCCACTCGGCATCGCCGATTTTACGAAAGGGACGTGCCGCGTTGCGAACGCAACGATCCGAGAAAGAAAGGAGGATCTAAGATCACCGGAGAATTCCGAACGCGCTTCCCCGCGATATTTTTAGCATGGATGAGTTAAAGTAAAGGACAACTGTGAGAGAACGGTATCGAGAAAAATCGATTGAGAAACGTTATACACGTTGAAACGTTTTTTGTTTTAGTTTCTTTACTCGGTCTAGATCCTTCCTACATCAAGAAGAAATGGTATGAATTTTCCAGAGAATTAATTAATAACGCCATTATCGTTCGTACGAATGCACTGCGTCGGAAAGTAGTTGCGACTTCTTTTTAACGTGCGCAAAAACGTGGCATCTTCGGGGTGTCGGCCTTGATCGGGCCTGCAAAACACGCAGCCGCTGATCCGCTCGTCCCGGAGAGACTACCGAACGATTCTCTCACCCGCGCCCACGGGTCGTCTAGTAGGTAACGTCGAAATTCCTGGTATTCAGACTGAGGTGGACCGAGCGAGTCGGAGGTGGACGCGGCAGCGCGCCCGCTAAAATAGACGAGCGGACTTGAGTCCGGCAAAGAAGCAAACAAATAACGAATACTTGGAAGTTGGAACGGAATCGTGTGGAGTAATGGCGGCCATCGGCCGTTCTGTGTGCTGAGTATCGCGCGTTGGAGAACCTCAGCCTCTCTTCTCATCGAACTTCCTCTCCCTCTTCGTTTCTCGCTCTATCAACCTGCACCTCCTCGTTCTTCCGTCTCGTTCTGACTCGATCTATCTATCTGGACCTCACTTCGATTCTACATTCTACAAATATGTCTCTCTACTCGCCTTCACCTGAACAACTGCGAGATGTGTACAATATACGAAAATGTTTTAAAACTATGCGCGAATATGAACCGGCACTCTTGTTGGAATGTCGAGATGGAGCAGCAGCGATGACTGATACCATCTAAAAAGCATGTATTCTTTTATATATACATAATATTTATTACTATGTGTATATTATATATGTTGCGTATATAAAAATGTCAGTATTTCTATAGTTGCGTCATCAAGATTTTTTAAAAACTTTTTTTTAATGGATATAAAATATAAAATGTGTAATATAACAATCGTCAGATAAATTTTCCACACGCACAAGTTTTAACTCGATTTTAACGAAGTTTTAACTTCAATTATTAAATATCTTAAAATCGCTGCGGAAAAGGAAATTGTTCTGCCGTGACATTATGATGCTTTGCGGCGAATCCTTGGCATTATTGTCAACAGCGGGATAATCGACAATTTAATCGCGCGATCTGTTTATCACAAGAGCGCTTCGATTTCGATCACTTCCCTTCATTCTACCTACGTGCTCGCTTCTTGAAAATGGGGTTACCACGTAGCCCGTCGCACGCTAAGTTGTGGATCGAGGCCATAAATCAAAGTGATAAAAGCCGTTTCCCAAGACGAAATTTTTTGCCACCGAGATAATATCCTGTTTTGCTTTCGTGGCTGTGTAAGGTGCGCTGTGTTCTATCCGCAGCCGGCGCTGTGAGATAATGTTAACACTTGCACAAACAGGTGACATTCCTGATTCTAGTTTTTTTTTTTTTACGGCGTTATACCTCGTATATCTGATATCGTGCCTTTACGTCCGGTTGTAACGCAGCCAATCGTCTTGCTTCAGCGAATTCCGCTGATTCCAGAGAATATCTAAAAATAATTTAACCCAATAACATTTAAGTGTTACGGTCATTGCGGATTAAGAGTAAGGCGGTAAGCGTCGTACAATCGTAATTTATACACGTATAGCGTAGGATTTGCGCGATTTAAATTGATCAAGCTTAAATAAACATACATTAAAAATGGAATTATTATAATTCAAGTGTCCATATATATATTGAAAAAAAATTGTATGCGCTTATATGCAGTAATCTCTATTTCAACGCGATGTGACAAGATAAATTATAAAACCGAGAGACTTAACAACAGCTTCTTACACGTGTCGTATTTTATGCGCGTGGAAATGTCAAGAACTAATTCACGCTGCGAACAAAAGAAATGCATATATCGCGTGACATCTTGATCGTCGGGTGACAGACTCGGATTCGTTGTCGGTGTCATGTCGTCGAAAGGTCAGGTACGCTGTACCACACCGCCTCAGCAACGCGAAACGATGCATGACAATAAAAACGTCGCGCGACGGCGGCCGGCTGAACGGCGAGCGAGCGAGAGAAGCAAAAAAGGAGGAACTTTAGCGTTCCACCCACGCGCGCGCGCGAGAAAGAGAGAGAAGAGAAAGAGAGAGAGAAAGCAACCGGCAAATGAAATTAATCGTACGACACGCGCCCCCTTTGCCAGCGGTGTACCAGCACCGGCGCAACACGCGTGGATCGGTGCCCGGGTAACGCACCGCGTGGTCCGCGTGCCCGCCGCGCCGTAGAGAGACAGTGGCTGCGGCTGGTGGTTAACCTTCGCAGGTCCCAGCCTCGCCTGGCTTCGTGCGAGCGACGAAGACGGAGAAAACGGCGGGAAAGAGCGTGAGAGGCGAGTGCGAGAGGAACGAGCCGCGGCAGAAAGCCAAGGGGGAATTAGTGGTCTATTCAATTATTGTAATTTACTTCTCAAACACAAACAGCACCTCCGCTCCGCGTCTCTGGATTCCGCCTTCTGCGTTCGCGACGGGGGTGGCGAGAACGCACATACGCACATCTGTGTGTATCGGCGAGGGATGGGAGGAGGGGGAATTCGTGAAACGCTAGCGTGGAACGCGGCTGCTGGAATCGTTCCGGTCAGCCATCCCGGACCCGCGTACCCCCCTCGTACTCTCCCCCCTTCCCCCTCGTGTGTTTGCACGCGACGAAATGAACGAACGCCCGATGAATAGCCCTCGTTTAACGCCACCAGAAGCCGAGGCTAAATGAGTTTAGGCCGATAAAAGACAATGTCGCCGAGAATGTCGCTCTTGCCGCGTGCGCGACGGCATTCGGCGCCCGTTGCCTTTTCATTCGCAGACGCGCGCGAGGCGAGTCCGAGAGAATCTCCGGAATATTTCTTCCAGCTTACAGAGAGAAACCTTGTAAGAGCCCGCATTCAGGCTCCGTCTAAGCGCGGCTGATTAAAAACGCACGCACGTCAAGTCGCGGTCCGTTGAAACGTGCGCATTTTAGATAGCGAGAGACGCTTCAAAAGCCGGTATATCTCGAAACCCTGCGCATTAATTTCAGCCTGAAGATTCCCAATACCCGCTTCGTGTATATCACCTACGGAGAAATAATGTAAAAAAAAACCGTTTAACAATTTCACAGTGGTACTACAGCGATATCCTACTTACGTACGAGCGTACCAGAAATTCCATCGACGAGAGGCAGCGCCCGAAAGAAAAAAAAACCGTTGGCGCCTTCGAGGCGAGTAACGAGAAAGGTAGGGTCTGCTGTTAACGTCGTTGGTTCCGCGGCATTCATCCGATCGAAGAATGATCGATATGCATAAGTTTACCTCGCGCGGCAAAGGGACAGCGGCTGAGTACGGGACGGTACTTTTTCGACGCGCGCGACCCTCGTTTGAATAACAGTAGCGGGAAATTTCCCTAAACGGTTCCGGCCTGCCACAGTACTCTCCGGCTGCACGCTCTGCCGCTGGTAGGCTCGAGTTGCGACGAGTTGCATAATAAAAGAAACGCATTAACTCGAGCCGCGGCTATTGGTTGATTGACGGTCTCTCTCTCTCTCTCTCTCTCTCTCTCTCTCTCTCTCTCTCTCTCTCTCTCTCTCTCTCTCTCTTCTCTCTCTCTCTTCTCTCTCTCTCCGCGTCCTGATATCTTCGCTGCCGTTTCCTTCGTCGCCGTCGTCAGTGGCGCGACCCTTGACAGAGAACGCAGGGTGCAGCCGGGACGCACGCGGTCCTACCTGCTCTACCTGCTACATCAGCGGGGCAACGCCCCCCAGAGGGGTTTAGACGCAATTTGAGCGAGGGGTGTGGGCATCTGGCCCACATGCTATCGGGGGATAAAAATGATCGGATGTCTCCGTCTCTGAGGATTCGAGTGTCATCTATTCAGACGAGCGTTGTCTGATCTACGGATATTCCGTTTGAACAGGTACCGCGAGCGAAGTACGTTCCACCTCTATGAAGGAGGAAGTCGTTGAAATAGTGTGTCGCAATCTTTTTCCTACGTAAAAAATTGCCACGAACGAGAAGCGCTCGTCGCATCTTTTGTGAATGTGAGTAAACTCGGTGAGCAACTGCTAAATCGCGTCTATACACAGCGTAAATTACATTATAATAAAAATGTATGCTGCTCTCACCTTGAAAGACTTATATTAATTTTCCGAGCACCAAGCTACTTGCTTACAAAATGTGATTAATTTTTTTGTACAAACTTTGCCAGCGCAAAATCGAACAATGAATTTCAAAACATTTCGTAGTCGGTGTGAAATAAGGAGGTATAAGTACGCAAGTGCCACGCGAACGTCTCGCAGCGAGCAGCCAAGACGGAGAGTGCTCTAACCGTGAACGCACACACGCACTCACGCTCTTTCGCGAACAATTTATTAGATAGTCCCGGATAACTGCCAATGCTAATAATGCTCGTCGCTCGGAGGATGGTAGAACGCGATAAGAGAGAGACCGCGACGGGATATCCAACGGTTTCCGGGTTTTCGCGTACCACACATCGACCGAGGCGTTTTAAAAGTGCGCTATACACGAACCGTATCCTCTCTCACTAAGCAGCAGGACGACGATCCTCCCACGCGTGGGATCGCTCGCTCCTCGTGGGAGCGACGGAAAGAGATTCCGGCTCTTTCCGGCTGCTTGCTGCTTGGCGAGAAAGAGGAGATCGCTGACCGTCGACGCGCCATAGTCGTCATTGTCGTTGTCTCGTCGTCTTCGTAGCTGCTTTACGACGACGAGTCTAATCCAGCTGGGAATCGAGCGATCCCGGAGGCTGTAAAGCGAAACGCCATCGTCCTTCCACTACACCCGTAGATACTTACGTTTCATCGCGGCGTTCGATATCATGGCGCATTCCACGCGTAGCGTTTCTACGTTATTACCGTGACATCGTATAGCGGTCCCCGGGCAGAGCGTGCTGTCGGCAGTTAATAAGTTATCCGTCCAGTCGATAAGATATACTCGTAAGTGTTACGTTCTTACGTTCGGATCATCGTCCGAACGGTAGGTTGCCGCAAACCTGAGTCTCCATGGTGGGATATCTTCCAGCTTGCGAGTCTGGTAGTCGAGTTCTCAGATATTATAAATAGAAATCAATCATACTTTAAATACAAACGACGTGCGTTATTCTAATGCGTCTGAGAATATTCATCGCGTGAGTGAAGATTATAAACAGGATTATTAATTTCGAGTGTATAGTAACGGACTATTCTGGAGAGAAGTGTGTGAACACGGTCAGTTCAGTTTCACTTCGGACGCCGCTATTCCAGCGTAAAAAAAAAAATATATAGAGGCGAAGAGGAAAAACTGGCTTGCCTAAACGCGCATTTTATTCGGGCGTTTATTTATAGGGGGACATCTTCTCTCCGATATCCTCCACGACAGCTTCCTCGGTGTGGCGCAATCTTAATGGACCGAGAAGGAACTTTGTGAAAGAGAAAGAGCGGTCATTGTGTCAAGGGCGAAAGGGTCCACACGGCATGCCGAGAGAGAAAGAGTGGGTCATCGGTTTCCCACATTTCTCAAGAAAGCGTCTATAGCGGCACCTGTTTCCCTTTGCTGACCCTGACTCCCCCCTCTCCCGTTTTCCCAAATCCGTCAAGAAATCTGTCGAGAATTGAAGAGTGGTTCGCAAGGTGTACTTCTGTCGGGAACGCGTGCGCCAGGATCGCCTACAATTCCTTCGTCCTGCGGCCGTCCATTCAGACCGTGCGTGCGCGCGTGCGAGCGCGAGCGGTGGTAACAGGTTCACGGATTAGCATAATCGTCATAAAGCATGCAGCCTCGATGAATTATTTATTTGTCGGAACGGCCGAGTGCGCGAGAAGGATGGAGAGTAAAAGGAGGAAAAAGGGAAAAGGAAGGAAGAACTTGTGTTGGAGGAGGAGAAGGAGAAGAAATACGTATCGGAGAATATTACAAAGGTTGTTAGATCCCTTCGTCCTGCTCCAGCTGGATGGTGGGTCCAGTTCGCAAAGGAGAGAAAGAAAGACAGAGAAAGAGAAAGAGAGAGAGAGAGAGAGAGAGAGAGAGAGAGAGAGAGAAGAGAAAAGCGAGAAAGGCAGAGGAAGAGGATGGGGAAGTTCTTCTCTCTTCCTCGTTGAACGCGAGTCAGCCTCAACATTTGCATATTACGCCGAGCATTAGGTAGCCAATCCTCGCGATGCGTTGCATTAATTTCCGATTCCGCGACGAGGGAGATGACCTTAACCCACCGTAGGACCAGACGTGTATGATTATCGTGTTGGGTGAAAACATTGGCACGTGGTGACTCCTACTTCTAGGATAGCACTGGAGAACAAAAATTTTCTTAAATTGTGTATAAAGATGCAGACATGCGTGCATCTGAAAGTCATACTTATCCGAAAATGTGAGAACATAGCAGCAATTTCTTGTAATTTTAATTTTATAATACAAATATTTTATTATTATTATTACTGTTCTAATCTAAAAATTACTTTAATGTAATATTGCCCGTAAAATACAATGGTTGTCGCGAATATCTGCCTTTAGATAGATAATTCAACCGTTACAGCAACGGGGTGACGTCGTATTTAAATGCGCGATTCGCGTTTGTCAGCTGATCGACAGAATACGTTAAAAGTTTAGTTAGAAGCCAATAACGAATCCGTGCAACGGTTTTCTGTGGGAGAAACGGAACGAATAGATCGAACCCTTTAAACAGATCGGCGGAAGATCGCAAACATCACGTAGATCCCAAGATGCGTGTCGCATCGGGTCCCCCTCCCCTCCTCCTCTTCGCCTCTTCTGATAGGCAAAGCAGCAGTCACGGATACCGTGAGAATCTTCAGCAGCGGTCTTCGCTGGTGGCGCACGGTGATGCTTTTATTATAAATCTCCGATGATCGGAAGGAAGCAGAAGGGGGGGAAGGGGGGGGGGGAGACAGAGGATGTTTGAATAGGAAGAGCCCAGGTAATATGCCCATTTGAATATACCTGGTCTGTGCGCGACGCTGGCCCGGTCGTTGCATAATTTAAAATTCAAGGGTGACTACTGGGGAGAAAGGGTGAGCGCGAGAGGCGCTACACCAAGGGGGTAGGGGCGGTGGGGCTAGTGCCCCGCACTCGCGCGCTTCAACCCTTCTTCCTTCGATCTGGAACAATAAGCACCGTGGAGAAAGGGTGACCCCCGGTTAGGATCGGAGACGCGCAAGCGGGCTATATCCTTCCTCAGGTACCTTAGGCCGCGATTTTGCATAGATCTCCATATGTTATGTATCCTCCTCTTCTCTTCCCTGTTTTTTTTTATATACGCTGCCTCTGCCGCGCGTTTAAAGGTCCAGGTATACGTCCGCGATGTCGGAAGAGCGCGGTGTCATCCCTATGGGAAAGTGTATGCAAACCATTGTGACCCCCGCCGTCCGTTCTCGCCCGTGGAGGAAGAGGAGGAGGGGAAGGGGGAGAGTAGGAAGATCACACCCCTGAGATAGATGGTCCTAACGCGGCATCGCCGAACCGTGAGGAAACGTCGAAACCCTTTACTCAACCCTCTCTTTTTCTCTCGCTCGCTCACTTGCCGCACGGTGCACTTTCGCTTCCCCTCCCCCTCCCCTGTTCAGCTTCCTCGTGGTTTTCCACATCGTCCTTTCTACCTCCTCGCTTCCTTCCTTCCCTCTAGGAGACAATTGTGCATACGTAAAAAGCATTCGTCCGACTACGACGTGGTATGTTCTCATGCCAACATTGCCAACCTTAGCACTGCGCGAGTTCAGGACCAACAGTGACGGAGCGAAATGAAGAACGAGGGATAAAACGAGACGGCGAGAGGAGGAGAGCATAGAGTTCTTTTGTTAGGCAAAAGAAGTAACCGCCGAGTGTGCGCCAATGTGTCGAGAGAGCTTTTTCCTCAACCGTTTTTTCCTCGGCTTCCTTCGCTTCCTCGTCATTCGCTCGTCATCGCTTGCGCGTCTCCTTGAGTTTTAACGGATATGGATTTGCATTTTCGTTCGACATTCGTTTGAAGTTCGATTTCTCTGCGATACATGTATTTCGAGTGGTAGATATATACATAGAATGAGTGCCAGAAGTTACGGGAATGTTTCGAAATTTTAAAAGTGATCAGTGTGTTATTATAACACTCATGTATTATTATAACAATTATTATTTATTATACATGATGTAAAAAATCTGTAGAATTTACAATTATTTGCATTTTTTACCAAAAGCATTAAACTCGCCTAAAACATTCGACCTTTTGAAATAAACACGCGAATCAAAGTTTCATCCCATTTGTGAAAACTTGTTGATATTTAAGTTGTTTTAATTAACGACTCTGAACGAGTAACGGCGTATTTGCATAGCCTGAGAAAGTCTGTTTCTCCAAAATAAATCGTTATTTTGTGAAGACTGGAAGACGCATTTATTATAAAAGTAAACGAGCACACTTCGTTTTTTAGAGTTATAAATTTCTAAGCCGGAAACTGGTCGAAGATGTCATCCCACTGAATGACGGAAAAGTGAAACGTGACAGGAAGTACGCGAGTCAACAACGAGTCGGATATATACACGCGTCTGGGCACTTGCATCCAGCAGGTGTAGTCCGCGCCGCGGCCGACGTCCTTTGCACCTGATGAAATTAAAATAAACGCAGTCATCTCATTTTCATCCTCATTAGTATACGACGAACAAGTGGGCTAACGGCTTCCTACGAGCGGCAGAGACTCGGGCCCAGACCTTCTCTCTTTCTGTCTCACTGCCTCTTTCTCTTTCTCTCTCTCTCTCTCTCTCTTTCTTTTCCTCTCTTGCTTTCTCACTCTCCGCTTCATTCACGGGGTAAGGGAATCCCGCATAACATTAAAACCTTTAAGGCCGACCAGGAGAAACGTTCTCCTCTTTTTCCCTTCGCGCGACTACCGGCAGTGTATCGCTTAGTTTTCTTCGGGGTCCACGACACACTTTTCCCGCTCGCGAACTATGCGAGCTACAGTGCCGAGTGATGTATGCAAGGGGCTTTGTTTAGATAACTGCAAAAAACATTGCCTGTGCTCCAAATCTCTCTCTCTCTCTTTCTCTCTCTCTCTCTCTCTCTCTCTCTCTCTCTCTCTCTCTCTCTCTACGTGCCCCTCCCCCTTCGTCTCGTGGCCTTCGCTCATGCTCTCGTCCATGCTGAACCTCTCACGGTCGCGTGCCAGCTAACCACCTATGAAACAGCCCGTGCCGAGCAAAGCTATGCTAATATATGCCGCGTATGCACCATTCGTATGTGCATATGCACGTGCGGTGCATTCCCGCGCGAATACTCAAGGGGGAAATTGACTTTTTCCACTTTTCCGTGTATGCTTCACTCTCGTCTTCAGCGTGTACCGCGATCGACAATATCCAAATCAGCCGTTCGTTTTGTATGTCGGCGGAAGGTAAAGGCGATTGATCCGAGATATCCCGTGCGTGTGAGAATCGATAGTCAAAGACCGGCGAACCGTGCTATTAGCTGTTTTAAGACAGGTCTGGGAACCGATTCGGCCTACACCTGTCCCGAGGAATCTATTAAAATGATATGAAAATGATAAAGCGGTGATTAATGGTGGCGCGGTAAGGTGAAGGATTAAACGGCGGCGGCTCTACTGGCCGGCGCGGCTGCTACCAGATCGGTGAATGTGTAATGCTAATGTGAACTGACCGCTGAATATGAAAGCCTGTTACACACTGTGTTATTCAAGGAGCTGCTAACTTTATTAAGCGTGACAAAACGGGACGCGCGCGCGCGCGCGTTTTATAGAAGAATGCAACTTGACATCTTACTGAACTTGCAAAACCGCATAAGTGAAACGTTTACCTACGCATTAAGAGAATTATAGCCGTAATAAAGCGTGCCGCGCAGCGTGTTATCAAAATTGTTCCTTTTCGCGAGAGGAACGTGCACCGGCCGTTAATTAAAAAGTGCGCCGTTTCGACGGCAATCAATATAAAGCATTGCAGATGGAACGGGAAACTCCGACGAACGTCTTTCGTAATACACGTATGCGTGAATTACATTTGCAGACTTGGGAACGTAACCAGCCATCGATTAAGCCGTCACAACATTCAATTATTTGCGTTATCCCGGCTAGTCGCAAACCCTTGTTATTATTAAAATTACAAAATTCATATTATTTCGAATAACGCTTGATTTCAACCGTGCATGTCGGTCATCGTATAGGAACGCATACAGAGTCGTGTCAATGAACGTCTTTCACGTGTCACTTTACACCTTATATCTCGAGAGACAGCCTTTTGTGTTGCGCTTACTTTACCTCAATCTTCCTTCTCCGGTCATCATCTGCCGAGAAGCGTCTTGCGGTTTAAAAAAAAAAAGCCGCGGCCAAAACTATCACCGACGCCAAATATACCGCCATAAAAAGATTTTCGGAGTATCTACAATAAATTTACGCGAAATTAGTCTCCACCAACGGTTCTCACCGTCTTATCCGCGACCCGTTATGTCCGCCAAAACCAGACGACTCGCGGATACTCGCGTGGGCGCGCCGCTTCTTCAGGTTGACGTGTATGTAGCGACGTCTGCGTGCGTATGTGTGTGTTTGCGCGAGTATGTGCATGAGTGTCGCGGTGAAGTCGGGTCAGCTAGGTAGAATTCTCACGTGTGTGGGTCAGACGGGGATCGCCGTTTGTAGCCCGAGGCCCCGAAACGCTGAAACGCGCGACGGCCCCGCTCCCTCCTCCCTCCGGGAGGGTGCCGGACTACTCGGCACCGAAAAGCGGCGAGGATCTACCGCGACGGTGTCTGGCAGATACCTCTCTTGGCGTACTTATACGTCCACATATATGAGTTCGCTTATTTCAAGGACACGTTAAAAATTCGGCGACGATTAAACGAGATGGCAGGACAAATATAGGTGGGACGAAACTGCAAACCGAATCGTACAAAATAATGCGGATGCAGTTTATGAGCTGACTCATAAATAAACAAGCTGGGCTCTTTAGTAACTCGCACGTTGCGTATAATGAAAATTACAACAACGTAATAATGAAAAGCATAAAAAGTAATTGTACACTCGTTAACAATTTTATGTTTAAGGTGTGTGTGTGTGTGTGTGTGTGTGTGT